>NC_057740.1:652205-819847 GCF_004010195.1 Chiloscyllium plagiosum
TACAATTGCAACATTTAAAAAGCATTTGGATGGGTATATGAATAGGAAGGGTTTGGAGGGATGTGGGCCGGGTACTGGCAGGTGGGACTAGATTGGGTTGGGATATCTGGTCGGCATGGACAGGTTGGACCGAAGGGTCTATTTCCATGCTGTACATCTCTATGACTCTAAAATGCGTTGGTGATGGAAAAGAATGTTCAGTAAGGCTGAATTTTAAGGAGTTTCTTCAAGGAGGAAGGAGACAATTTTAAGGAGGGATTTCTAGAGAGAGAGAGAGGTCTGGGTGACAGAAGGCAGTGTGGGGTAGGTTAACACAGGAGTAAGGGCAAGGGGGAGGGGCAGGGAGTCAGAGAACATCTCTACACTGGAAGGAGATACAAACTATGTAGATCAGTAGAACATTCCTTGTTTAATTCAGTTAGTTTTGGGATCTAGGTATCACTGGCAGAATTGCATTTAAGATCGATTGTTAAGTTGCCTTGTTAACTTAACAGTGGAATCATTGTGCCCCGTACTGTAATGGTGTTTAATAGTGTAACATAGGGACTTCCAGTATTTTGATGCAGTGATAAAGCAGGAACAGTGATATAGTTCAACTGAAGATAGTGTGCAACTTTTTTTTAGCATTTGACATGGAAATTGGAATCAATGTGAAGCCAATTGATAATGCCAGTTGTTAAACATTATAGATGAAAGGTAGGCTGGACAGAGTAAATACTTATTTAGGCAAGAGTTTTATTCCGACTCCCAAGGCACAGGCTTCAACACACTGATTACATGTTTGCCATATATATTTATATATATATATATATATATATATACACACACACACTGCGGTCAAGTGACCAGAGGCTGAAATTGGCCCTTTCTAAATTGACCAAATTTAGAGAAATTGGGCCTGACAGCACCTATCAGCTCCAGTAGAAACCAAGGTCAAAGAGGCCACAAAGGTCCAAGAGGAACCTGTTACATCCATCAAAAGGATTATTGGAGAAGTATCAATCAGATGTTCTGGCACCTCGACTGCCTGAGTATGTGTACCTTATACCTCTTAGCATGACCACTGTGAAGGGAGTTGATGTAACCCCATTGGATGATTTGAACCCAGCTCATGACCCTTTGGTCAAAGGTCACAGAACATTCCTGAAAGTCATGAACAAAGGGGGTTATGAACACAAACCTGGACGCCATCCCCTCAGTGAAGGCTCATCAAAGACTCATGGAAGATTCGCAGCAAAGACTCATGGCAGAAGACTATGTAGCAACAGAAGAAGACCCAGGAGAAGATCCGCCCTGACCCTGGGAGACCCACCTTTGCAGAGGAGCTGTTTCAGTCCAAGTGCTATTGGTACACCCACAATGGAATTAGTAAGGGAATTCCAGGAGTTTGGCACAGCGGCAGTGAAGAAACTGAGTGACTTGCTCAACCATTTCAGAGGGCAGTCCACCACGATGCACATTTAGGTCAGAACAGGCATGAAGGGCAGGCTTCCTTCTGTAAAGGGCATTAGTGAACCAGATGGTTGTTTTTAACCAATATCAATAATCGTCACCATTTTATAAAAAATCAACCCATTCTGGCATGTTATGACCCACATGCGGGGCAGGTGGGACTTGAACCGGCTATTATTAGACTAGTTTTTGATTCCAATTTTGTTTATTAATCAAATTCATACTTCACCATCTAGTATGGTGAAATTTAAAGAATGATAGAATCTCTATAGTGTGTAAGTGGACAATTCGGCCCATCGGGTCCAAACCAACCCTCCAGAGAGCATCCCACCCAGACACACCTCCCTACCCTATCCCCATAACCCCGCATTTCCCATGGCTAATCCACCTAACCTGCAAATCCCAGACACTACAGGCAATCTAGCACATCTTTAGACTGTGGGAGGAAACCAGAGCACCTGGAGGAAACCAACACAGACATGGGGGGAATGTGCAAACTCCACATAGTCACCCAAGGGTGGAATTGAACCCAGATCCCTGACAATGTGAGGCAGCAGTGCTAACCATTGAGTCATAGTGCTGGCCTTCAGAGCCAGACCTCATCCTCCACCTCCTGCTGAATAATTTCACCTTAAAGCTCTGAAGCTTGCATTTATATAGCATCTTTTACATACCTAGGATATTCCAAGGCACTTCACAGCCAATTACTTTTTGAAGAGTGGACTCAATTGCAATGTGGAGTGTCACAGCAGTCATTTTCTGAACAGTAAAATCCCACAAGCAGGATTGAAATGAGAGATACAAGGTCTGTTGGAATGATGTTGGTTGGACTTCGAGAAGATTTTGCTGCTCTTTTTTAAAAATATGTGATGCTTACATGAACGATGGCACCTCTGACAGAGCTGAATTTCCTCAGTAGTGCATGGCACTGCCAGTCTGGATTTGGCTGGTGTTGAAATAACTAATAGAAGTTGCCTAACTCAACAATCAGAGGAGGCCTTTAGGTTTTTTTTTAAAGCAGTTGTACAATGGCAGGGGAGTGGCCAGTCCTCCCAGTTCAGTTTTTTTTTTCTAGTTTGGTTTGTTTTAGCAAGCAGTCAGAAACTGCTGGGACCCTAGAGAAGCAACTGCAATGAAAAACAGTTCCATGCTTCAACAGACATCTTGCCTGAAGTTTCAGTCTGACATCTCTTCTGCCTAGAAGAACCTATGTTTAAATTTACCATTTGCCAAGGGATGTATTTATGGGATCTTGCGAGAATTGGAACAGCTTTGCTAAGTTGTGATTTCGAGTCGGTTGGGTTTTCAAATAGATAAGTTATTCTAATTTCTGTTTTCTTTTGTTTGTGTTTCAACCATAGCATATAAATAAATTCTGTTTAACTTGAAGCCGAGTGGTTTGTGATCAGCTGCATCACTCCTGGATTATCCACTCTCTATCTGTCTTTTAAAAAACAAAAGAGACCCTTAAAAAAGGTCTAAACTACCTTCTTAAAATATTTTGAGGGGGTCTGGCCTGGCCAATAACAAATCCTCAATGACGAATAGATGAGGGGCTTATTGCCTTCATTGGGAACTGAAAAATCATTGCGATAGGTTCAAAGAACATGGTCAGGGAAGGAGCAGGTTTGATGGGTTAAATGGCCTTCTGCTTTTCTATCCATTCTGATATTTTTGAGCTGATAACTTCCTATCATTACATTGTTTGGAGTTGATGAACTATAATGTTACAGCGACGGAATTATCGGAAATTGCTAAATGTTCTCAAATGCAAAAATGCTGTGTATTTAGCCGCCTTTCATTTTCATTTGTTGACACAGATGGTAGATTAATCATAACCATCACTTTCATCAACGTCACGATATTTTCACCACCCCTTCTGGTTTCCTGTCTTTCTGCGTTTTATTGTCCAGAGATTAGAGTGGGCATTCTTTCCCTTGAATGAAAGAGTTGTGTGTGATCTACAGTCTGAAAACTTTGTGCATATCAGGCCTACTACTCATGTGGCTCTCAACCGACAAGAGTAAAACTCTTCCTTCACCTGGTGTTTGGAAGTTAATGTTGCAACATTCATTATCTTCCTCTGTGGGCACAGAGCGAGACATTTACTGAAAACATTTGTTTTATTGCTTATTATCTCTTATCTTGAAAATTCTATAGTCAAAACAAGAATTTACTCTGGTTTGTGTAAATTAGGAGTCAAAACAGCAGGACATGCAGCAACGCTGGGCTTAGACCTGGAATTTGGGAGTAGGATTCCCACTAAGGTTTATAAATCCAATGTAGGGACTGGTCCTCACAATTTTGGTGTGGTCCCCACACCTATGTAGATTCGATACAAAGTGACATTTCCAATTGGTACTGTTGAATCTGATTTGGTCTCAAATAGACAAAATACATTCTAAATTTTGTGCTTGTTTTGCAGACAATACAATGGCTATCTATTGTACAGCAAAATTAGATTATTGGAAATTAACATTAGGTTACAGTCAAATTCGGATTTGTTGAATCCCAGGAGCTTACCCACAAATTTCTGTTAATCAGAGCTTTCCCACATGAATGCAGCAACTCACCAAGGTTCCTCAGGCAGTTCCTTCCAAATCCATGACCACTTCCATCGAGAAGGATAAAGGCAGGAGATAAATAGGAATAACTTCCTGCAAGTTCCCCTCCAAGCCACTCACCGTCCTGACTTGGAAATATTTCATCATTCTTCCACGTCAGTGGATCAAAGCCCTGGAATTCCTTTAAGGACATTGTCTACAGCACATGGACTGCAGCAGTTCAAGAAAGCAGCTCATCATCACCTTCTCGGGGACAACTATGGACAGAAATAAATGATAGTTTAGCCAGTAACGTCAACATCCTGTGAGTGAATTTAAAAACTTCCTATGCAACCTGACATACCTACAGACATAGAATTTGTCATAATAGAGTAAAGCGTGTAAATTTGTCACCTCTTTGTGTTGCTGTTTGGGTTGCTTTGAAGCACATGAACAGAATTTCTTCAACATCAGGATAGGAAGTTGGTTTCATCTTCTACCTTGCTGGAGAGAGTGCCTGATTCTTAAACCATTCCACAATTTTGAGGCTGAGTTTCAGATCAGCCTCAACAGTGGAATCTCCACTCCTTCTCAATAACAAACTCATCTCCCAACTCTGAGACCTAGATCTTGGCTCCTCTCTCTATAACTGGATCCTCAGCTTCCTGACCCATAGACTGCAATCAGTAAGAATAGGCAACAGCATCTCCTCCATCATAATCCTCAACACCATTACCCACAAGGCCTCCTACTTTACTCCTTACACACTCATGACTGAGTGGCCAATTCCATCACAGCTCCATTTACAGGTTTGCTGATCACACCACTACTATAGGTCAGGTCTCAAACAATGACGAGACAGAATACAGGAAAGAGATTGAGTGCTTAGCATCATGGTGTAAAGACAACAATCTCTCCATTAACGTCAACAAAATGAAGGAGCTGGTCATTGACTTCAGGAAGCGGAGTAAATCATGTCTGCATCAATAGTGCTGAGGTAAAGATGGTCAAGAACGTCAAGTTCCTGTGAGTGATGATCATCAACAATCTGTCCTGACCCATCTACATCCACATGATTGTCAAGAAAGCACAACAATGCCTCTACGTCCTCAGGAGGCTAAGGAAATTTGGCATGTCCGTAAAGATGCTTACCAATTTTTATAGATGCACCATAAGCTGCATCCTATCAGGGATGCATCACAGCTTGGTATGGCAACTGCTCTTCCCAAAACTGCAAAAAACTCCAGTCATGAACACAGACCAGTCCATCATGTAAACCAGCCTTCCATCCATTGACACCATCTATACGTACCACTGCCTCAGGAAGGTAACCAACATAACCCCTCCCAACCCAGTTATACTGTCTTGCACTGTCTTTCATTGGGCAGAAGGTAAAGAAGTTTGAATACAGATTCAAGAACAGCTTCTTCCCCACTGTTTTCAGACTTTTGAACGGACTTCTCAAACGTTAATGTTGATCTCTCTCTCTCTCTGTGCCCCTTCTCTGTGGCTGTTAAATTGTTCTGCAACCCTGATGCACTTTGTATGGTACAATCTGCTATAGAGCATACAAAACAACATTTTTCACTGTAACTTGGTATGTGACAACAATAAATCAAATGAAATGAAATCAAATATCTAATTTCCATTTCACTCCATAGTTTTCCGCTTGCTGTATCAATAAAACCTTTTCTCCAACAGGCAATGCTTTAAACATGTTCATGTGCTTGCCCATTACCTGCAGGCTTTCCTTATTCTGGTATATGGAGATCTCCAGGTCAAACGCTCCATTACCCAGTGCACCACGGCTTTATACTCCTGTGTGGCCTGACTCTACTTTCAGGTAATGACACAATCACATTACTGTCGTAAACTGACTAAAATACAATTTGGCCCAAGTGGACTGAAACCAGCTCCTGACAGACAAATAAAGCAAAGCACTATGGAAATCTGAAACAAAAGAGGAAATGCTGGAGAAACCCAATTAATGTTTTAAGTTTACTGATGCTTCTTCAGAAGTCTGTTTCTCTTCCCACAGATACTGCCAGACCTGCTGAGCTTCTCCAACACTCTCTGTTTTTATTACTTATAGACAAACCATGGCAGCAGTTGGAGGCATTCAAGGTGTAAATAGTTAGGGTAAATGCAATGAGTTCCTGTGAAGACATAGGGTGGGGCCTAGACTGGAGAAACTTGGATATGAAATGACAGAGGTTAGGATTAAAGAGAAAGGTGAAGCCTATAGCAGATACTGAGAGACCAATATGGCAGTGTACCTAGAGAAGTATAAAGAGAATAGGGAGGAACATAAAAAGGAAATTAAGAAAACAAAGAGAGTGCATGTGAAAACACTAGTCAATGAAATAAAGGAAAACCCAAAAGTTTTTTTTTATGAATATATAAAGAGCAAAGAAATAACTAGGGAAAGAGGTAATGCATATTGACATAGAAGATTTGGGCACAGACCTCAATGATTACCTTGCGATGGTCTTTAAGAATGGAGGACTGCAAACTATTAGAAGAAATTAACATTGAGAGAGTGTGTGGGGAGGTACTTGCATGATGAGCAGCCTTAAAAGGGGATAAATTGACAGGTTCAGATAGAATGTATCCCAAGCTGTTTTTGTCGGGCAGGGGAGGAGATACCAGAAACCCTAGCTGTAGTGTTTAAATCCTTCCTGGCCACAGGTGAGGTACCAGAGGACTGGAGCACTGCTAATGCTGTCCCATCAATAACAGGATATACTAGGAAATTACAGAGCAGTCAGTCTAAACTCAGTATTTGGGATGTTATTAGAAAGAAAGGGGCCCTCTTGTAGCAATGTTCCTTCCCTTGCACTGGGAGGCCCCGATTCAAGTCCCACCTGCTCCAGTGGCGTGAAATAATATCTCTGAAAAGGTTAGTTACAAAAATTGGCATTTCTACACTTGAAGAGGCAGAGACTTGCTACATCTGATTGTTGGGAAGCCCAATTTCCACTCTCTAGCCCTTATGCTGATTCCTCCCTCTGGTATCTGAGGCTGTTCATGACCTCAGAATCATATCTCATCTCGAGATGAACTCACAGCTGAATATGAACATCATAACTGAAGCAGTCTAGTCCTACTTTGTATCACAGAACTCACTTGCTGCTGAACTCCTCACCCAGGCCTTTGTTCCCTTTAGACAGAAACATTGCAATAGCCTGCTGGTTGACATCTCATCTTCACATCTACATAGACGTGAACCCACGTAAAACTCTGTCACTCATATCCTCATTTGCACCAAATCCTGCTCCCCAAGCACTACTGGGCTTGTTATATTGGCATCTGGTTAAGCAACGTCTTGATTTTAATATTCTCAACCTCGTTTCCAAACCTTTCCATAGCCTTGCAGTCTCTGTAAATGCTTCCAGCCCCACAACCCTTTGAGATCTCTGTGCTCCCCTAACTGTTACAGGGGCATTCTCTATATGAATCATTCCACCATTGTTGTACTTGCCCTTGGCTGCCTGAGTCCTAAACTCTAGAATCCCTCAATCCTTTCACCTCTCTGCCTTGCTTTCCACCTTATTTTAACAAGTAGCTCTTTGACCAGTCTTTTGGTCAATGTTAATATCTACTCTGAGTCAGGATTCGTCACTGGTGTGCCAATGGAGAGCAATGAATTGAACTGAATGAGCTTTATTGTCACATGTACTCACATGAGTACAATGAAAAGTTGATAAGTTGCCACTTAGGGGGTCATCTTAAGTACAAGATACCTAAGTACAAATGTAAGGAATAAATTAGAATAATAAAGAAATCAGAAAAAGTTCAGCATTACAGCCCTTCAAGCAGACCGCACCGGGCCTCACCTCCAGATCGCATCGGGCCTCACCTCCAGACCGCACCGGGCCTCACCTCCAGATCGCATCGGGCCTCACCTCCAGACCACACCAGGCCTCACCTCCAGATTGCACCAGGCCTCACCTCCAGACCACACCAGGCCTTGCCTCCAGACCATACCAAGCCTTGCCTCCAGACCTCACCAGGCTTCACCTCCAGATCACACCAAGCCTCGCCTCCAGACCACACCAGGCCTCACCTCCAGACCACACCAGGCCTCGCCTCCAGACTACACCAGGCCTCACCTCCAGACTACACCAAGCCTCGCCTCCAGACCACGCCAAGCCTCGCCTACAGACTGCCCCAGGCCTCGCTTCCAGACCACACCAAGCCTTGCCTCCAGACCACACCAGGCCTCGCCTCCAGACCACACCAAGCCTCGCCTCCAGACCACGCCAAGCCTCGCCTCCAGACTACACCAGGCCTCGCCTCCAGTCTGTGCCAGGCCTCGGCTCCAGACTGCACAGGAGCCTTGCCTCTGGTCTGTGCTATGCCTTGCCTCTGGTCTGTGCTAGGTCTCGCCTCCAGTCCACACCAGGCTTCACTTCCAGGTCGCACCAGGCCTCGGCTCCGGTCCGCACCAGGCCTCACCTCTAGACCACACTGGGCATTGCCTCTAGACCACACCAGGCCTCACCTCTATCTGTGCCAGGCCTCAACTCCAGACTGCACTGGGCCTTGCCTCTAGTCTGTGCCAAATTTAACCTGGGGCTTTCTGTTCTCATTGCCACCACAGATGTCAGGGGACCTCACTCTCCACGATGTTGGGCTTGCTCATCCCACGATGGCTCAATTCCACCACCCTGGGTTTGCTCTCCTCTGTGCTGATCTCCACCACACTGCACAAACAAACTGTCCGCTGAAGTTAAATAGATTAAAGTAAGAATAAAAAAATTGAGAGAAGAGAGAGAAACAAGTGTAAAAAAAAAACAAAAGTCGACAGAATAGATGACCTCTGTGCAGAACGCCGCATGCTACTCTGTTGCCATCTTCAGTGTGGAACATCTTGCTGTGTTAAGGGAGCTATATAAATGTAATATATTGCTGGTGTCATAAGCTGAGCCACTGTGGACTCTTCAGAGATACGGTTACAATCATTATTCTGACTCAACGACGTGAGGAAACGACTAAGTTAGATCTCTGTGCAGGGATGTAGCCTGTCTCGCTCAATATTCAAGACTGGCTGGTGGGTTTAACGAGAGGCAGAAGTTGCAGTCAGACTCAAACTAAATGCAACATTCTGGTGACCGAGAATGGGCCTGCACAAATGTATGATCAGAGCATCGTTAAGAATACCTTTAGGTAAACACATGTTTTTTAATTATAGGACCCAAGATAGAATGATTTGGGTTTATGCATTTTCATTCTTTAAACCATTAAAAATGATGATTATTTTCTTTCTATGTATGAAGGAGTTGGAGACGCAACAGTCTGTCTGTTCCCGTTAATGTCATAGGAGCTACTGGCTTTGGGCATTTCATTTCTCATTTGATTTCACTCTGACACACGTGTTTGACAATGTCATCTTAACAGTGACACATTATATTCCTGTCGGTATGAGTGATCCCAGACCACTGAAGGCAAGTCTGTAAATTGTGGGGGTGGGGGAGTGGGTGGGGGGGATGTCACAGATGGAAGACCTAGTACTCACATACTGGGAATGAAATCTGCAAAGGACAGAGGGCAATAACTCACAGTGAGAAGTGGCAGGAAAGTGATAAAACCGTTAACAGACAATGCACTTCAACTTTACCCGAGCAGTTCAGACTTTTCCCGGTATAAGGATGGTGGGAGCAAGTGGGAGGTCAGTACTGATTGCAAATGGCAGCCATTGTGAAACCTGGTGCATCTGAACAGGAGGAGTGGAAACCATTTGCTTTCTACATTTTCCATGAAAACTTGCTCCATAAACATTCAGGCAGAAGCCTGTTTCATGGCTCCCATATCTGCACAGAAAGACACCCGCAACAAAGCTTGAGGGAACATCACTAGGGGAAGCCCACTAGTACCCAAAGGGTATAATGACATTTCCCTAACATCTTCTTTCTCATCACAAAAATAAACAAAAAACTACATGCTCTATCACTTGCAGTTACATACTACACAATTTCTGCAATATACATGGTCCCAAAGAAAATTCTCATGCATCACCAAAACAGTTTGTTAATCCTAGTCAGTTCCACTTTAATCAGTTTCTGCACATTGATTGCGTGCATAAGCTATAAATCCTCTAGGTCTCCTAATGATACATTTTGTTGATGTCTGTTTTTCTGATATCTACTAGGTCCAAAGCTGTTGCTCCTTCTTTGACTAGTGTTGTTCCATGGCATGTGCTGTAGTAACTGTTGTTGTTGATCTGTCTCTGTCATATGGGCCTCTGGACTGATGATCATTCTGCACGCTGTGTAGGGATCAGATCACATCTTCCTGACCTACGTCGTGCCCTGAAGAAACTCCTCCTCCAGTTAACATAGCTGTCCAAGTTATAACAAGGTATGATTGTCCATGTTCACTGCATAAGACTGAGGTGACAATTGCTCAATGTAGCTCTTATGTTGCCATGTGAGCTGACTGTTACTCAGAGCATTAAACACTCACACTGGCTCTGTGCTCAGCTCTAGCACTGATTTAGTAGCTTTACCAAATGAAATTTGATATTCTGTAATTTTACCTGGATTTTGTTGCTTATACCACTGATTTTGCGTGACATTAGTCTTTAGACGGGACTACCTTCCCATGGCTTCAGTGGGTGTGTTTTCCCACTCGAGGGTTGCCTTGTACAAGTCTGTGATAGATTTGTACAATTTCCTTATGACCCTTTTGATGATTGCATTGCTGCCTCAGCCTTTTCACTTGACTGGGGATAGTGTAGGGATGAGAGGGTGGTGTTGAATTCCCCAGCTCGTTATGAAGTGGTTGAATTTCTCACTCATGGGTTGAAGGCCATTGTCACTCATCACAATGTCAGAAAGGTCTGGACTGTAGTGACTGAGGAGCATCGTCGGGTATTCTACAATCTCCCTGGTAACCGTTGCTGTTCAGCTGGTCTCACTCAGAGGAGACAACAACGACAAGACTATCAGTTCCTGGGAGAGTGACAAAGTCTACTCCAAATGTCAGCTCAGGGTCAGTCTGGGCTGCCATGTGTGCTTGTTTGGCCTGGTAGCATTGCACTGCTGGAGGTGGGATTTAGACTCATTACTCACGTCTGTCCAGTGCAGCACTCCTCCTGCTTTCCTCAGACTAGATTCGATTCCTCGATGGTTCACACGGATAGGTGTCAGCATCTCTTTTCTCATCTCCTTATGGAGCATGAGTTTATGTCCTTTATACAC
Organism: Chiloscyllium plagiosum; assembly: GCF_004010195.1. Classification (NCBI taxonomy): domain Eukaryota; kingdom Metazoa; phylum Chordata; class Chondrichthyes; order Orectolobiformes; family Hemiscylliidae; genus Chiloscyllium; species Chiloscyllium plagiosum. Next base: position 663,403 of record NC_057740.1, read on the forward strand.
AAAGGCATCTTGGGCCATCACTTCATCTCTGTGTCTTCTAACAACAGTGCGTCCTTAATAAAACTGAGAATGGTGAAGAAACCCAGCAGGTCTCGCAGCATCTCTGGAGAGAAACCGAGTTACTGTTACCAGTCCAGTTAAGACTCTTCCTCAGACCAACAGTGTGTCCTAATGCTCTCAGACCATCCTCGCATTACTACTTTGCTATTTCGAGATACAGTTCTCGAAGTTTTGCATCTTGTGAAGAAGTTTGATTCAATGTCTCTGCTGGTTGGTCACCTCCTCAGCATTTCGAGCTGTTTCCTCTCATTGAAGATTTCCCACTGTATCATCTCTCAACTCTCTTCATTGGGAGTGTTGCTCTTGACAGCATGTTGGCAATGGTAGATCCATTTCTTTTGCTTGTCTGTCACATCCAGGTGATATGCAAATGAAGGAGCAGGCAGGAGCAGTTTGAGGAAGATGGTTTGAAGTGGCTTGTGGTTGGTTTCCACTGTCACGTTGTCTCTTCCAAACAGGCATTGATGAAAATGCTCGTGATCAAAGATAACAACCAGACACACCTTCTCAGTCTGAGCATTGCATTGTTCAGTTTGTGTTAACATCCTGAATGTGAATACAACACACAATCCTCTGTGCATTCATGTTGCTCCAAATCCTGTCTCTCTAACATCACACTGCATCGTCACGTCATCATTGACCTGACAGGAGCTCAGCTCTGGCTCTGTTATCATTGCTTGTTTGATTCTAGTAAAAGCTGCTTCCTGCTCTGTGCTCCAATACCACTGCACATTCTTAGCAGGGAGCTTGTGTAGAGGTTCACTCCAATGACAAATTAGGCAAGAACTTTGAGCAATAGTTCACAAATCCAACTAATTGTTGCACTGCTTTCACATCTTGTAGTCACTGCCTCTCTGCTACAGCTGAATCTTAGCAAAGTCCTCTTTGCTGTTCGTACATAACCCAAGGATTCAACTTCAGATGTTTCAGTTGTTTCACTTCCTTTTGCAGCTTCAGATTTATCAGACAAGCTTTCTCTGACAGTCCCTCTGGATTCTCATTGTGTTTCTTGATAACTTCTTCTGTTATATTATTTAGTAATGGGAGATTACCGAGGAAAAGGGTGTTCGAGGACAACAAGATCAGATCCGACTCCAAGATCATGGTTTACAGAGCTGTGGTGGTTCCCGCCCTCCTATATGGTGCTAGAATTGTCTATACCTCAAGGCACTGGAGCTGTACCACCAACACTGCCTGTGCAAGATCCTGCAAATCCACTGGGAAGAAAGACACCGCAACACCATTGCCCACGACCAGGCCAATAACCTCAGCTTCGAGGCACTGACCCTCTCTTGATTGGCTGCGATGGGCCTGGGCACATCATCCCCATGACTGACATGAGACTCCCTGAGCTGGTGCTCCATTCCCAGCTCTGAAACGGCAGGCAAACCCCAGGTGGACAGAGGAAGTGCTTTTGGGATACCCTCTAAGGCCTCATGGGGAAGTGCAGCATTCCCAACGACCTGGGAATCACTGGCCCAAGACCGTCCTAAGTGGAGGAGGAGCATCCGGGAAGGTGTTCAGCACCACAAGACTTGCTGTCAGGAAAAAGCGGAAGCCAAGTAAACACAGCGAATGGAGCACACTGCCACACCAACGTCCAAACACCCCTTTCCATGATCACCATCTTCCCCAAGTGTAACAGAGGCTGCAGTAGCCACATCAGTCTGTACAGACTCACCCTGAAGAGTGTCATCCTAGTCTGCAAGGGACTACCAATGTTAACGATTATCATAATGGAGGACAGAGGAAATACTCAGGTGTTGCTAAATTCAATGCTGTAAACTGCCAAAGTTGGGAGTGGGGTATTGTTCCCCTTGTGATCACTTACCATTTCACCAATGTGGAACCCAACATTATCACATTTACTGGGATCCCCACGAAGTCCCATTCACTTGGAATCCCACATAGAACGTAGAATGTTACAGCACAGTACAGGCCCTTTGGCCCTCGATGTTGCATCGACCTGTGGAACCAATCTGAAGCCCATCTAACCTACATTATTCCATTCTCATCCATATGCCTATCCAATGACCATTTAAATGCCTTTAAAGTTGGTGAGTCTCCTACTGTGCAGGCAGTGCGCTCCACAACCCTACTACTCTCTGAGTAAAGAAACTACCTCTGACATCTGTCCAATATCTATCACACCTCAATTTGAAGCTATATCCCCTCGTGTTAGCCATTGCCATCCGAGGAAAAAGTCACTCACTAACCTTCTGATTATCTTATATGTCTCAATTAAGTCAACTCTCAACCTTCTTCTCTCTAATGAAAACAGCTTCAAGTCCCTCAGCCTTTCCTTTAAGATCTTCCCTCCATACCAGGCAACATCCTAGTAAATCGCCTCTGAACCCCTTCCAAAGCTTCCACATCTTTCCGATAATGCAGTGATCAGAACTGTACGCAATACTCCAAGTGCGGCTGGACCTGAGTTTTATACAGCTGCAGCATGACCTTATGCATCCAAAACTCAATCCCTCTACCAATAAAAAGCGAACACACCATATGCCTTCTTAACAAGCCGATCAACCTGGCTGGCAACTTTCAAGGATCTATGTACATGGACACTGAGATCTCTCTGCTCATCTACACTACCAAGAATCTTACCATTAGCCCACTGCTCTGTATTCTTGTTACTCCTGCCAAAGTGAATCACCTCACACTTATCTGTATTAAACTCCATTTGCCACCTCTTAGCCAAGCTCTGCAGCTTATCCATGTCCCTCTGTAACCTGCAACATCCTTCATCACAATTCACAACTCCACCGACCTTAGTGTCACCCGCAAATTTACTAACCCATCCTTCTATGCCCTCACCCAGATCATTTATAAAAATGACAAACAGCAGTAGACCCAAAACAGATCCTTGCGATACACCACTAGTAACTAAACTTCAGGACAAATATTTCCCATCAACCAACATCCTCTGTTTTCTTCCAGCTTGCCAATTTCTGATCCAAACCGCTAAATCACCCTCAATCTCATGCCTCCGTATTTTGTGCAACGCCCTACCTACTGTGGGGAACCTTATCAAACGCCTTACTGACATTGTCTCATTCGCTGGGAACCCCATATTGTCCCATTCACTGGGAACCCCATATTGTCCCATTCACTGAGCACTATTGTCCCATTCACCAGGGACCCCACATTGTCCCATTCACTGGGAACTCCACATTGTCCCATCCATAGGGAATCCCATATTATCCCATTTACTGCACATCCTCTATTGTCCCATTCACAGGAACCCCATATTGTCCCATTCACTGGGCACCCCATGTTGTCCCATTTACTGGCCACACCTCATTCCCCCATTTGTTAGAGCTCATTCCCAAATCTCTTTTCTAGTCAGCATCCTTCCTTCTGCTCTTGTCAGGTTTTCAGCTTTTTTGAGAATTTATTCCCATTTCCAGTTGTGTTTTATTGACAGATTGTGAAATTTCAGCTCTATATTGTCGAGTTTATTCCAATTCTGATACTCCAGCAGAGCCTCCTTCAGATCAGACAGATGGCAGTCGCAATGTATTGGGGTAAATCAGACCCTAGCTGGAAAAGAACTACTCAAGATAGGATTTGGAGGAACTGCTTGCTGTAACAAACACAGAAAAAAAGGTTTACTACTCTTGTTGATCATTCCAGTAGTCACTAAAATCTCTTTAAGTCTTTGCCCCTTAGAAATGCCATGTCTCTGGAGTCACAAACAGGAACCTTCAATCACAATTTCTGACCTGCTTCCCTCTCCTAGCCTTGGGAAGATGTATACTAGAAATCCAAATGAGTATCTACAGCAATAAACAGCCATTATCCACTGGGGTAGTGTCTGTGTTCTGAGACAGTCAGCTCTCCATTTTTAGCATTCTTGCCTTAAAACTGTCTGTTGGAGGAATAATAATCATCATTCGAGAACTGCAAATAGTTTAAAGACAAGAAATTTAATAAAATAAACATGAATTATACAGTAATAATTTGAGCCTTATAATTAAAGATGATATTTTTCATTCTAGGTGGCCTGATTCTGCCAGTCTCGATCAGTCTCTGAGTTAATCTCGAGCCAGCTCCTGTGTGAGTGCTCTGTCTCCTAAATTTTTGCCGATCAGAGACCTCTGTTATCCCCATTACTGTCTCCTCCACCTCACAGCAACAAGTCCTTGGTTTGCTATGTCCTCATTGCTCAAAATCCTGATCAGGATTACAGCATAGTATAGCACAGGAGGAGGCTGTTCAGCCTCTCATTGCTGTGCTAGCTCTTTGAAAGAGCTCTCCAAATAGCCCTCCCCTCTTTCCCCTTCAAGGTTTTCCATTTGAAAGTTGTTATTGAACCTCCAACTACTGCCGTATCAAGCAGTGCATCGCAAACAAAGTCAAAGAAAGACTTGCATTATCTCATAATAATTCTTCTCATTCTTAAGGTTTATTTTTATTGAGGGACTCCCGATTACGTAACTAACCAACTGAGACACCCATGGGACTGTTTGTGAAGGATTGTGCCTGGGGCATGTGTTATTTCATGCTAAATGTGACTGGAGAGGCTGATTTAAGAATGGCAGCTCATGGTTTCAAAAAGGTTAATGTTGGCTACACTTTCACTGAGTTTGAAGGCTATGGGTTCAAATCTAACTCCTAAGGTTTGGATGCAAGTTCTAGTCTGATACTTGAGTGATGTATTGATGGGACTGCCCTCTCGAGTGGATTTTAAAGATCCCATGATGCTACATTTACAAAAACAAGGAGAGACAGCCCCAATGTCCTGGACAACATTGATCCTTCAGCCAACACTGTCAATATCTTGGCGTGGTTGCATCACTGTTTGTGGGATCTTTTTGTGCACAAATAAAGTGCTGGCTTTCAACATTGCAACAGCGACTACACTCCACAAGCACTTCATTGGTGATTAAGTTGTTTATGATTTCCTGAGGATGTAAAAGGTGCCACATAAGTGCACATACTTTTCCACACGGTGTCCAAATAGGTCGCCCTCCCCCACACAACTGGCATTTACTGTTCAGGCCACTTCATTCTATGTTAGTCTTCCAATTTCATTGTCTCTCCAGCGTTGACATCAACATCACCCCACTATTAACATCCTGGGGCAATAAGTAACCAGAATCTTAACTGGACCCACTACACAAACGTGGTGGCGACAGTGATCAGAGGCCAGTAATCCTGCAGCACTCCCTGACTCCCAAAAGCTTGTCCACCACCACCAAGGTACAAGTCAGGGGTGTGATGGAATACTCCCCACTTGCCTGGATGGGTGCAGCTCCAACAATAGTTAGGAAGGTGGGACCATCCAGGACAAAGCAGCCCACTTGATTGATACTACATTCACAAACATCCAATCTCTCCATGAACAATGTTCAGTAATAGCAGTGTGTACTATCTACAAGATGCACTGCAGAAATTCACCAAAGATCCTCAGACAGCACCTTCCAAACCCACTTCCATGTAGAAGCACAACGGCAGCAGACACATGGGAATACTACCCCCTGCAAACTCGCCTCCAAGCCACTCACCATCCTGACTTGGAAATATATTGACTTTCCTTCAGCATCACTGGGTCAAAATCTTGGAATTCCCTCCCTTATGGCATTCAGGGTCAACCCACAGCAGGTGGGTTGCACTGGTTCAAGAAGGTAGCTCACCACCATCTTCTCAAAGGCAACTAGAGATGGGCAATAAATGCTGGTCCCAGCCAGCAATGTCTGAATCCCTTGAATGGATCTAAAAGATTGGTTTGCACTCTCTGGGTCCATTAGTTAGAAAGGGAACCCCCAATCTCAGTGGAATTCAATAGGAAGCAAAGTTTCAGCCACTGGTCCATGTGAGGGGAACAGAAATCATGAAACAAGAAGTTTCCATTTATGTAGCACCTTTAAAAATCTTAGGACATCTAACAACACTTTACAGCCTTCACTGAGATATAAGAGCAGAATCAGGCCATTCAACCCATTGAGTCTGCTCCTTCACCAATTTGGTTAATGCCCAGTGTGTATGCCTCAAGAACATACCAGTAGATTCGCAAAATTTAGAAAGGTTCAGTTGGATGGTCACAGAAACAAAGGCTGACCATTTAGATCCCCCACCCTCGAGCTTGTCGTCCATCGTTCACTCCCCTTTCACAATGGCTGACCACACTGCTAAGGAGAAACTAGGCTGATGACACAGAACACACACAACAGGCTGGAAGGAAACAGTACAAGGTTGATCACAAAGCCTCTTTCTGTCCATCACTGACGTGAGGCTGGCTAAAGGTGTTAGGGGGAAGGTTCTATCCATTGACCTAAATGGAATGATGTTGGCCAAGTGGAACTGCTCAAAGTGAAGCCTCATCATGTAGGCCCCTCCTCACTCAGCTCAGTGGTGAATGTGGCCATCGCCTGCTCTTTCAGCAGCTGCACTCTGGATAGCAGGAGGAAGAGGCTGGGCCATCAGATTGTCCCAGACATGGAGAAATCAGCTTATGGCTCCAAACGTGGATGTTATCGGCATGTCATTCACACACACCCCCTGAGCAATCGAACCAGCAGAATCTTTGCTTTTGGGGATGGTGGACTGCTCGGCGATGGTTCAGACTGGTCCATGATTCTCTTTGAAGGTCCTCGGTGGAGGACAGGGGTCATGAGCCACATGTGAGGGAGTGCATTGTCTCCAGGCAGCCACCTTGTAGTGAGGCGTTCGGGCCTGATGATGGTCAGCATTGCTGGGACTGGTGGAGGATTACCCCTGGGAGAACAGATGTAGTTAGACTCCACTTCCCCATTTTATTAGTGATAGCGCCCCCACACTGGTGCCCCCTTCCCATTAGTGGAAAGTGCCTGCACCAACGGGTAACCTACTAGACCCAGATGCCCTTCTAACCTGCAGTTCCCTCCAGTCATCCTGTCATAGGATCCCTACAGTGTGGAGGTAGGGCATTTGGCTCATTGACTCCAAACCGACCCTCTGAAGACCATCCCATTCAGATCCTCTCCCTGTAATTCTCCATTGCCCATGGCCAATCCACCTAACCAGCACATCCTAGGAGGACACCAGAGCACCTGGAAGAAATCCGCATGGTCATATGGAGAATGTGCAAACTCCACGCAGTCTCCCAAGGATGGAATCAAAGCCGGGTTCCTGGTGCAATGAGACAACAGTGCTGACCACTGAGCCACCTTGTACTCTCCTTGTGTATAGTGTCTCAGTACTTCCTGCAAACTTCTATGAAAGCAATCTGCTATATATCACTGACGTTGCGGCTCCTGTGTGGAAGAGCCCTTTGCGGAGGATATTATTGTGAAGCTGATCTACCCAGTCACAGGGAAGCATTCTCCTCACATAGCTGCTGTGAAGTAGTTACACAAACTGCTTTACTAATTGGAGTCTCCTCACATGTTGTTCCTGACTTCTGGTTCAGCAGGAGCAGGGAGGGTCCAGAAGACCCTCTATGCATCTGACATTGGATGAGGACCCCTCCTTTCCATCTCGTCTGTTAAGAGTTCTGTCCTTTTGGCAGACTGAGAATGACCAGATCAGCAATGGTTTCATTGACAGCATTGCAGAATCAACAGGGTGAATGGCCTACTCCTGGCACTTTATGGGCTCTACGCCCTCCACTAAATGTTCTCATGTCACAGAACAAGTGGCACTGGAACAGCATCCCTGTATTCCCAAAATACAAAACATCCTGATTCACCCAACCATGTACCCCAGTCACTCAGTCTGGAGTACAGTGATTGTTAATAGAGTGCTACGGTGCGTATTGCTTTTAATTAACTAAGTAAATTAATGAAACTAGGTAAAACAATTATTAATAAAAGTAAAATAGTATCTCCAATGAAAAACAATCAAATAAGTAAGGAGATAACATTTGGCAGACATTACTGTAAAGGAAAGTGATGTGCCATAACCGAAACACTTGGGAGTTTATGGACAACACTGCAGTCCCGAAGAACCATATCTGCAATAAGACTCTGCAGCTCAAAGCTTTTGATTTGTAGATCATTGCAGGGCACCAATGAAGGGGAGAATTGCTAATCCATTTCGTTCCAGGAGGAGATTGCAGCCCTTAGCTAAGGTTGGGTTTAAGAGTTTGTCCATGATTGGCGGCAGGAGGATGTGCCTGTACATCAGGAATATGTGAACGTTCAGCATGTAAATGTGAAGGACCCTTGGCACTTGGCATTGACTAACACTTGTCTTCATTGGTAGAGCACTGAGCATAGGTGTTGGGATGTCATATTATGTCTGTACAAGACATTGCTAAGGCCACATTTGGAGTATCACATACAATTCTGGAGCATAGGAGGCTGAGGGGTGACCTTACAGAGGTTATAAAACCATGAGGGGCATGGATAAGATGAACAGCCAAGGTCTTTTCTCTAGAGTAGGCGAGTCCAAAACTAGAGGGCATAGGTTTAAGGTAAATGGGGAACAATTTAAAAGGGACCTGCAGGGCAACATTTTCACACAGAGGGCGGTGCGTGTATGGAATTAGCTGCCAGAGGAAGTGGTAGAGATGGGTACAACTACAACATTTAAAAGACATTTGGACAGGTACATGGATAGGAAAGGTTTATGAGAGAATACAGGCAAATGGGACGAGTTCAGTTGAGGAAACCTGGTCGGCATGGACGGGTTGGGCCAAAGGGTCTATTTCTGTGTTGTATGACTCTGTAACTCTATAACAGGCACAAGGTACTTGATAAGAACATGGACCTTAGCTTGCGGAAAACCGACTCTCACTTCAAGGTGTATGACATCAATCAAGTGGGAGCAGAGAAAAGCAACATGTTGGTGATAAGGATCAGAAGAGTCAAGGTAATAGATTTCATTCTCTACAGCCGCAGATGGGAGTCCCGAAAGCTGGGTTATCCGCTCAGTGCCAGGGTTAAAGATAGCACTCCCCCATGAATGTAGGGCATGGAGGAATCCATTACTGTGCTTGTATTTAAGAGCCAGCAACACAGGAATGATGTTCTGCTGAGAGAGTCTGAGGAATTAAGGTTCAAATTGAAAACCAGAACTTCAAAGGGTATCACCCCTGATTGTCAGCTGAGCCTCACACCAATTAGCACCAAATGAAATGCATGGCTGAAGGAGGTTTGTTTTACTGACATTGGCACCAATACAAGGAACAGAAGGCGATGTACTATTGGAGCAGCCTACACTTAAACTGGATTAGGATCATTGTCCTCAGGGAATCAAGTAACTTGGGCAGTGCCCTTGTTTAACATCTCTTCCAAAAACCAATCCCTCGCTTTCTCAGTTCTACAATGCAGGGTCAGCCTTGTTATCAACTAACTCACAGTAGCCACAATGTGACTAAGCTATTGGCAGTTTTTAATGAAGACTGTCGAATGAATCTGTTTCTTTGTCTTTGGGGAACTCTGAACCCGAATTTATTAGCTTCTTTCCAGCAAATTGTGGCACTTTTGCGACAATTCGTAATAATTTGGGTCAAACATGACTCACCTTCAACAATTAATTTGTTTCATTTTCTGTTGTATTGATTTTATTTGGATAATCATGATACTCACTTTGGCTTCAGAAATCAGGGCAAGCCCAGATTTGATAGGCTCAGGGCCTACTGCTGGCTTTGGGCAATGTTAAAGCCACCTGCTGATGGTCCTGATGAAGGTGATGCAGTGCTAGCCATTTTGCTGGCCATTTGATGCTTAAACAAAAACTACACTGTGTCTAGTTTCTGAACCATATTCTTGCTTGTAACCATTTAACTATCACACAGTAGAACCAAATACTGTTTGAGTAGGTGGCTGAGAGGATGATTTGCATATTTTCTGGTTAGTGGAGCGCATGACAAGAGCTTTTGCCATCCTCCATCTTGTTTTAGCTCATTGCCTTAGCTCAACCTTGTGAGATCCCTGTTCTAGGATCTTATAAACTCCAGTGAATGACGTTAAGTCCTTTAAATAATGAGAGGTCACACTTTCAAGGTGAGAGGTGGAAGGTTTAAGGGGGATACACACGGCAAGTACTTCACAGAGAGTGGTGGGTGTCTGGAACGCGTTGCCAGCAGAGGTGGTAGAGGCAGGCACGGTAGATTCATTTAAGATGCGTCTGGACAGATGCATGTGTAGGTGGGGAGCAGAGGGATACAGATGCTTAGGAATTGACCGACAGGTTTAGACGGTACATTTGGATCGGCTCAGGCTTGGAAGGCCGAAGGGCGTGTTCCTGGACTGTAAATTTTCTTTGTTCTTTGTTCTAAATGCTTCATGTTACATTATTTCACAAAGTATAATGAGCCATGCTTCATGGTTCCTGCCAGGGCTTACTGAGTTCTGGTTCCAGGTCCTGGAGGCCATTCAACAAAGATAATGAAATAGTTTTTATTCACATGGCTGGGATATCATGGTTAATAACGGCTTCAGCTAATGCAGTGTGGAAGGTTGTGATGTTACCAGGAATGTACCTCAGACCAAGAGTCCAGTGTTTGCTAAAGGTCTGACAGCCAGAGTCACAATTTAACACCTCATGTTCCACAAGTGAGCACATCTTGCCCCAGACCATCTTTGAGCTGTTGAGGACTTTCCCAGATTTGCTGTGAAAGGTGAGAACCTGGGACATCACCCATCCAGGTCATTGCCAGGATACAGTTGTGATTGCTGCAGCCAATTAGAAGATGCACCTTTTGTGAGGCTGTCACCAGTTTTTGTAGGAACGTGATTGTGTTCCAGCTGGGGCTATAGCATATCAGAGTAGTTTTACGAAGATCTGTCTTAACAGTAATTCTTCATCAGCCAATGATGTTTTCCCTGCTGACATCAGGAGGTTCATTGTGTGCGAGCACATAGCAGCTGCTCAAGTGTGTTGTCCTCAACATTGCAGAGATAATCCTCACAGTGTCCCTGGAGACAGATACATATCACATTTCTCAGGTTGAGAAACAGAGCAGACAAGTTGACAGGGTGAGTGGATCAGAGCATCAGGTGGTGTCTCTGCTGCCCCTAATGGCAGCGACAAACTTGCCCTAAAATTCACTCTGGGTCCTGCATTGAGGGAGTATTGAAACTAGATCAATAAACAGTCAAAAGTGATGCCGAAGTATTTTGGCACTGGGTGGTTGTTTGAACACATGACTGGATCTGAGGTTTCTCACTGGCCTCAGATGGTATGCTGAAATGGCTGATTCAGGCAGCATTTGGCCAGAATCTCAATTTCACAAAAGCAGTTTCCAGAGATGATGTTTTCTCAATATCTTCCACTTGGAAAACCAGGGCTGAGTGTATGTGAAGAGCTGTAATGTCTATGTGCATGCATACGTGTGTGTGTTTACGTGTGAGTTTTATTTGGTCTCCAAAATGCTTTTGGTGATGTGGATCTTACACAGCTGGTGATTTTGAAGAGGTTCTATAGCATGTCTGTGCGCCCACATTCTCACATTGGCACACATTAAAACTCAACAAAACCGGGTTTTTACAGCAGCCATAATTGTTCTGAAGCTTTTTCCAAAAATACCTGAATCGGGTACCTAAACTCAGTGCTCCAATCAAATAGAATCATTTGGAGTCGAATGCTTTGCTCATTTTAGCTCTACCTCTCTATAATCGCTGGGAGAACCCAAACCCATGCCGCCTACATCACTTTCACAATTGGGTTCTCTAACCTTCATGTTAACATTACTTCCTCCAGCCTTCTCTGTACCAATTATTTAGAAAGACATCCAGTTAAACTCAAAGTCCATGTGTCACATTACAGTTCCCAACAGGAAAATGGATGACGTGAAATCTGGAGGCAATGGGAACACAATCAACAACAAGACAGTTCCTTATGTGCTTGAGTATCTATGCTTCTTTGAATCATTATATATCATTTTTGTAACTGACATTTAATGACCATTTCTCATTCCCCTTGAGAGGCTGGTGTTGAACTGCTTTCTTGAACCAGTGTTGTTAGGGCCACAATTTTGACCTTGCGACACTGTAAGAATGCAGATATCTTTCCAAATTTGGATGGTGTGAGATTTGGAATTCATAGCTTTCTCAAACATTGCTGCTTCTGTCCTCAATGCTGGAGACTGGGGCAAGGAAAGTGACATATAACCACCTTAACGATTAGGTGCAGAACCCTGTGTTGGTGTGGGAAGGGGCTGAGGTGTAGTTTCATGGTACCTGGTAACATTCTGCCTTATCATGGAGGACTCAATCCTCTTTGGTGGTGGTGTGGGAATGTAGAACGTAGAATTTCAGCTACATGCAGAGCTGATTTGAAGGGTTGTATGGCCTCCTTATCGTGGTTGTTCCTTGTTCTTGAATGTAGGGGTTTCAGTGATGTCATTATTCTATTAATTCTGCACTACAAAAAAATTAAAATCTCATCGCATGTTCATAAATTGTAGGCATTTCTGTTTTGGTGTGTTCTTACCTTTCTTTTGACACTGAGTTGTTGACAGGCTTTTTTGTATTTGGCTATGGGTTTTTGTATTTTGTGTAGTCTTATTTGGGTATTGTGGAAGTGTATACCACTTTCATTTACTCTAGTCACATCACCAATGAATATCCAGAAATGCATTGGTCCACTGGGCAGAACTCTGCGGTGCTTCATAGCACTGGTGATTTCTGAAAAGCTGTTTCTTTTAGGAATGAGATTGTGCAGCTTTTACCGGGAGTTGTGAGAGGCTTAGCTCACAGTGCCATCTAGCTGTTCCTCAGAATGCCCATGTGTGAGCGCAATGACTGGTACCACCTCACAGTACAATGACAAACTGTATCTGAGTCTCTCCTACTTTCAATTAAAGACTGAAATTTCACTGTCAGATCTCCGAAAAATAAATAGCTCTCTCTTAAATAAAAAATCAGTTTTGAAGCGTTATAATTAACTTTTACATTGTGCAGCTCTTTGCAACATTGTGGCTTCAAGATGCTGATTAGGGAAACTGAAGTCGTATTTATGTCTGACAGTGGAACGATTGAATTGAAATGTGGAAGTGAAATAAATAAGATTGCATTTTTATAGCCCCTTTCACAATCTCAAAACATTTTACAGCCAATGAAGCAGTTCTGAAAGTGTAGATGCTGTTGTTGGAAATTTGGCAGAATCTGCACATAATAAACTGACACAAACAGCCATCAGTGATAATGATCAGTCCATCTGACTTAGGTGTTGGTAGAAGGATTGATCTTGGTCAAAGCGTATTATATCTCCTTTGAATGGTGAACTTGAGAGGGCAATGTGGGTTTTGGTTTAACATTGCACCTGACCTTCCCTCCATACCGCACCAAGATGCCAGTCTCGTTTATTTGCTTGAGTCTCCAGATTGGGATCGACCATGTGGTACAGCAGGTAGCACTCTCACCTCTGAATCACAAAGTCTACAGTTCAAATCTCACAACAGGGCATAAGAACCTGAAATGATACTCCAGTATAGTACTGAGGGAGAACTGCATTGTCAGAGGTGCCATCTTTAAGAGGGATGTTAAACCACTCCCCTCACCAATGTCTGATCAGGTTAATATAAAAGATTCTCCCAGGTGTCCTGGCTAATACCTGAATGGATATTACAAAGATTGTCTTGTCATTTATTTTGGTTAGGTGATGAGTGGATTAAGAAGCATTGATCAAAGCACAAACTATGTCTCAGCAAAAAGAGTGCAGTCATTCACTAATATTAATTACTGTGACGTCTCCTGTCTTCATTTCAGTGCCTCTTCCCCAGTTAAATGGCATCATGACTGAATTAGAGTGGCATTGTCATAATGAAGTGAAGTTGTTATTGATTTGAGCTGCAACACTTACCTTGGTTGATAATCAGACTCGTAGCAAAGCATTTGTGGGTGATTGCACACTGCTAAACTCCACACAGCAGTTACTGCTGTCATCCTTGGTTTCCAATGAGTTAAGCAGCTGCACCTCAAGCTGGTGGCTAGAAGGTTACACCACCAGATTCAGCAAGATCTCACATAGCTCTCAAACTACCTAATGACCCCTGTTGTGAAGTGTCTACACACAGACAGTGAGGCAAAGAGAATCAGCTCAGCTCTGACAACCAAAGAGTTAACCCATTTGTCACTTCCTGCAGTGGCTGATCGATTAGATATTGAGGAGGTAGTTGCACATTTGTGGGATCAGCAGTGAGAAACATCTGGAATGAAATTGGAGAGGACAGCAAATAAGGGAAACCAACTGGCAAGTGCTTGTCTCTGTGAAACTTCCATCTGTGTGAGTCTCTGAATTGTTCATGGCAGGTTTAGCACTGGTCCTAATCCAGTTACTGTTAGTGGCTGACCACTGGAATTCACTCGACTTCAACAAGGAAAATCTACTTTGAGACCTCAGTGAAGATTTCGAATTCATTCACTTCTTTGCACTGATTTCCAAAAGAATTCTTCCATTCCTTCAAATTCTGGGGTGGTTTGGTGGCTCAGTGGTTAGCACTGGGGCCTTGCAGCCAGGGACCCAGGTTTGATTCCAGCCTTGGAGGACTGTTTGGAGTTTGTGTCTGTGTCTATGTAGGTTTCCTCCCACAGTCCAAAGATGTGCAGGTGAGGTGGATTGGCCGTGGAAAATGCAAGGTTATAGTGACAGGGTAGGGAGGGTGGATTTGGGTGGGATACTCTTTGGAAGGTCGGTGGGGCCGAATGACCTGTTTCCACACTGTAGGGATTCTATCCATGTAATTTTTTTTTGGACAGCAGCTGATGCTTTTCATGCTGTTTAGCACTTACAGATCTACAAAGGGGCTTTTGTGGCACTGTATTAGTGTCCCTACATCTAGAACAGCCCCAGAGGTGTATAACTTCTCTGAACAGATGGATTAGAAAATATCCACTCAAACAGGCTGCTCTGTCCGGCTGGTATCAATCTTCTTGGGCATTGTTGGAGCTGCACTCATCCAGGCAAGTGGGGAGTATTCCATTACATCCCTGACTTGTGTGATTGTAGATGCTCATAAAATTCTCACCTTCTGACCCTCTCTTGTAACCACAGTATTTATAGTACTGATCCAGTTCAGTTCCTGGTAAATGGTAACTCCCAGGATATTGATAGGAGGAACCTTGCTGATAGTCATGCTATTTAAAATCAAGGTGCATTAGATTCTTTTGAAAATTGGGACTGCCTCATACAAATGTTACTTGCAGCCACCAGAAAATATTCCTACTGTGAAGCTTATGATGATGCAAAGCTCTGTGGTAAAGCAAGTAATGATTGGGCCTAGGACACTACCCTGAGGAAATCATGTGGGGATGTCCTGGATCCAAGATGATTGACCTCGAACAGGCACAAGCATCTTCCTTGGTATAGAGTATGTGCCTAGTCAGTTGAGAGTTGCCCCCCACTTTTCCTGCTGACTTCAAATTTATATGGACTCATTAATGTCAACTTGGTCAAAGGCGGTCAAAGGCAGTCACACTCACCTCATCCCCAAACTTCCCACAAATCCAACAAAAGGTTTGAAACTAACACTGGCTTTCTCTCACTGGAGACTGCCAGTGTTCTCATTATTCCTTGTTTTTTAAAATTTTATTTTCCAACATCCACAGAAGTTTTCTCATATTTTAAATATGCAATATTACAAGCCACATCTGCAGGCATCATTTGCAAGCCATGTGTATTGGGAAGGAGAATGGCAAGGCATTAAAGAGATCCGCAATCTGTACACACTATACCATAATGGTTAGCAATGGCCCTGTTCTTGAGAAGGCCTCAACGGTCTTTGTGAAGCATCTTTTTAATTAATCCTATTAAAATATTTTAACATTACTTTCATATTGCATTGTTAAAGGGATTAATCAGGCTCTTACTTGCATTGAGAGGTGGGATATTGAATCTGGAGTGTGCAAAATTTGCCCTATTAGTCTTCCCAAAACCATCACTTAGATGCAGGATAGTTCAGCTCTTACCCATTTCTAAGCAGCAGCATCACCATCAGCACCTTGCTGGTCAAATAAGCAGCCTGACCTCAGCCTCCCTTTTCTCACAATCAGTATTTACACACTTAACATTAGACGTAAATGGTTGACACTATATTCAAGAACTTTTAAAAACTGTTCAGATCCAATAGTGTTAGGTCATGACTGAGATTTTTGATTTATTTATTAAATAACACCCATCAATTCTCAATAAAAAAGACAAAATAACTGCAGATGCTGTAAATTAGAAACAAAAAAACAATGAGTTGCTGAAAAAGCTCAGCAGGTCTGGCAGCATCTGTGAAGAGAAATTAGAGTTAATGTTTCGGGTCTGGTGACCCTTCCTCCCAACACTATTCCCTCTCCTCTCATCATGCTTCTAGATGGTACCAGCCAACTGCTCTGGCTGAACTACAGAATCAATGTGTGAGGGAAAAGAACATTTGAAGAGAGGAATGGTCCCTAGTTAATGGAGAGGGAGCGCAGGCCACAGGATTCAGAAAGGGCAAGGGCCCCAGATATTGGATAAATGTTGGAGATGGTGAGGACAGTAGATGCTGGAAAGTCAGAGTCGATAAAGTGTGGAGCTGGAAAAAGGACAGCAAGTCAAGTAGCATTAGAGAAGCAGGAGCGTTAACATTTCAGATCGAAACCTGATGAAAGAGGAGTCTGAAATGTTGACTTCCCTGCTCCTGTAATGCTGCTTGACCTGCTGTGCTTTTTCCAGTTCCACACTTCATTGACACTCGAGAAATGTTGGCCTGGGGCTAACTCATCAGTCAATGCAACAGTTTTAAGTACAGCTTTAAATAGCAACTAATTCGTACACACAAAGGTGGCACAAACAGTAATACAATAGTGACCAGCTTCCATTTGTTGGTTGAAGGATAATTATGATCCAGAACATCAGACTAAGACCAACGTGAATGCTCCCACTCTAACATTGTGCCAGAAGATCTTCTATACTTGGCTTTTAACATTGCATTCTGACAAGGCAGTACTCCCTGGAACGTCAGCCTACATTAAATGCTAATTCCACAGGGCTGAACTTGGGGGGAAAAAAAAACACGATTTTAGGGCAGCATGGTAGCTCAGTGGTTAGCACTGCTGCCTCACTGTCTGTGTGGAGTTTGCACATTCTCCCAGTGTCTGCATGGGTTTCCTCCGGGTGCTCCGGTTTCCTCCCACAGTCCAAAGACGAGCAGATCAGGTGAATTGGCTACACTAAATTGCCCATACTGTTAGGTGCATTAGTCAGAGGGAAATGGGTCTGAATGGGTTACTCTGCGGAGGGTCGGTGTGGACTGGTCGGGCCAAAGGGCCTGTTTCCACACTGTAGGTAACCTAATATAATCTAAAAGATTTTGCCTCAGAAGCCTGATAGAATCTACTACTGCCAATGCCAATACTGTAAAACATCTCATTTGCATTCAGCTCCCTTCCTTAAACGTTTTGAGACTAACTGAACAAATGGATAGTATTTATTGTATGATTTCACATGTTGCTGTTGTCAATGATGGGTTTATTCCAACATAATGTCAGAGAACTGCATCCATGTCACTTTTCAAATGGAAAACACTCCCAAGCTCAGGATTAGGCGCATTGTGGGCACCTGCTATTCTGGGAGTTAGGTGAATCAGATAAGGCTGGAAGCACCTTTTCTCAAACATCAACATCCTTAAAAATTGGCTTGCATTTGGCACAAAATAAAACCAAATAGGCTGAGATGGCCTTTCCAGAGTTAGCCAGCTTCATCGCAAATGTCTTATGTTAAAGATAGGAAACATGGAAGTCAATTTGATGGGACTCTTTTGATAGATGATTCCTGAGTCACTGAGAAGAGCGCAAATGAAGGGCAATGGATATGAACAATTCTGCAAATTCTTAAACTACTGAATATTTTTAAATAGAAGAGAAAAATGTATATGTTTTACATGTATCTGTACACAATGTTATTGCTGATCACATCATACACTTGCAGTATTGTTGGTGTTCAATGTAATAATGCATGCTCTTTATCACATTATGAATTTATTACAAGTCTATTATTTCAATATACTCAGGATGTGGCACAGTGTGAAGGGGTGGTGCAGCTTATCTATAATTTGTACATAAAGCACACAAACACATGATTTTGTGACTTTTTTTAATTGACGATGCAAAGAATGAAATAAATTGATATCACAGAAGGAAGGTAAATGAACTCAACATCCGTTGACAAACAGGCGAAGAAAGGAAGTTTTAAGAAATCTAATGAGCTACATCCATTGGTGTACGTGGGCATCTGAACTGCTTTATGAACACAATGAGGATTAGATCTCCTCTGGAGCCAGCCAAATTCTTCGCGAACTATGAAGTAAGACCACACCCAGAGCAGAGCCGAACACACTGCTGCTTCTCAGAGAGCACAACCAATTCAATCTCCTAAATGATTCTTTGCAGCATTGGTGTTTCATTTTCCTCACACGACCCAACTTGGGATGTCAAGGATTGAGACTGCTTCAATTAAATGTGTTTATGACCTGAATAGCTTTCTACTTAAGGTTGTGTGTTCAAAGGGTCAGGCATGCTTCACAAGAAATAGCTTCTGGTCTTGCTGTATGAAACCGGCGCACAAGGTAATGTTTTGGAAATATTCACGAGACATTGTCCCTTCAATCATTTTCACATTCTGACACTTCAATCCACAAAATTATCTGGCATAGTTCTTTGAGACAATATTGAACACTACACCACATGGCTACCCCAGAGAAAACAGAATCCAAAGTTGAAGCATCTTAACACTGCAATGTCTAATTTTGGAGATCAGACCTGCAAGATTCACCTGCCCCTCCACCTGCTTCTCACGTTGTTAGAATTCAGAGATGACAACCCGAAACTGAGCTAAACAAATCGAAATTCAACTTATGCAATATGTCAGGTACTGGTCCTGACTTGATGCTATGGACAATAACCTCAATTTCTCCCTGACTTTTATGTCCCCCTTGTCAGAAAAAGGCAACGGAGTGTTGGATTCTCTCTCAGACCACACTGAAAACATTCATTGCTGATTTTTTATTCGACCACATAGGAGGGCTATTGTCACAGTTTACTCAGAGGCACAGCAGATGGCAACTGATACAGATTGCACCAGGAACCTTTGCAGACAGAAAACATGAGCTGTTATGCTGGCTAATCGTTCCCCTGCCTGCACTGTCCTGTGTTTGAGGCCATGGCATGTTTTAAGTTAGCACAGTTTGGGATTTATCTTTCCTTGGAATTCACAGCTCTCTAAAGAATTCTTTAAATAATAAATATTTCAGAGAGCTAAAATTATAGAACTCCAAAATGAGTTTTGTCATTGCATTTCCTTTAAAAAAAATCAAAAACATCAGGATGATCGTGTAAAAGCTAGTTTGAAATATTTGAATGCTTCAAGCAGACCGCTCAAAACCAACAATTCACTGTGCGCACCTACTTTTAGATATCTTCACTTTAGGAAGCCTTCTGTAAGGAGAGTGCTACCCTTGCTCATGTAAATCACCCTTTACAGAAAGGTCCTCTGCTGTTCAGTTCACTCAGTAAAGACCTGCTACAGCATAAGCATAATTCTCTATCAGTGAGCAACAGTATGAGATGGTCACTACCAAACATTCAAAAACACAAAAAACAGAAGTGAGGAAAGGCAATCATCCTCAACACAAACCAGCTCTGAAGCAGATCCCGCTGCCTCGGAAACTGCTTTGCTGCTCAAAGCAATATGAAGGTCCAAGAGGGAAGATTGATGAGCTCACATACTGGGAAATTGTAAAGTATATTCCTCTGTCTTCCAGAAAGAGTTATGTTTATAAATAACTGGCATTTTCCGAGGACAATCTGTGCTGTTTTAAATCATTCAGCAATACTAATAAACCCCACTGTACCTTGCCAATGGTTAAGTTCAAATCATCAGAGTAATGTATTTGAAAAAAAAACTAACCCTACTATTTTCTTTGATTGTATGAAGGCACACTTCACACCAGAAGATTTGGCTAAAGGATAATTACAGCTTTCTTTTTTCAACTCATTTCTTTTCATTGGTCCTTTCCACACTATGCATCATCCTTGACATGCTACATACTCCCACTGTTAGTTGCCGGGTGGTAACTTAAACAGCCAAGCTGCCCTTCGGGGTGAGCTCGCCCAGTGATCAGAGAGACTACAAATAGTAACTTGGCAATGGTGGAAGGGAGGCCTGAAACCATACCCCCACTGTGATGAATGTGCTGCTGCTCCACTCCCTAATCATTTCAAATACCGTACTTTACACAACTGCAAAATGTCACGTTCAGTTAAAAGATTAAGTCATGCCTTCTCCAATTCTCCTGAAAACACTGATGCTGTTGCTAAATCAAGACTCTAGTCGGAGGCTGTTCTAGTAAATCATACCAGCAGCCGAATGGTCAGCTCTGAAAGCAGCAACCAACAATACATGACTTCTGGAGAACGTGATAATCTCATAGCACCCACACTTCCAGAAGGACCATTTTTTTGAATGATCAGTCTGTCTGATTTTTCTCTTTCTCAAGACAGATGTACTGTTGTCAATTCTACTAACCATATTCCAGTCTTGGCTGAGATGAGTTAACTCAGTACATAAGGGGGTCTATGCCCAGATCATGTTTCTCAGTAGGGGGTCAGGGACATTGGCCTGGAGCCTCTGAGGTTTTGCTGATGTGGGAAATTGGCAGCAACCCTGGCATAATGGCGTTTATGGGCTATATCCTACAAAAGAACCTCTGCAGTAAATTCACAGGTGAATGTTTTTACAGTGAACTATTGCAGGATGAAGAAAATGTGGTTTGGAGAACATCATGTGAAGCTCATGTAGATAAAACTGATATGGCAGACACTCAATACCTTCTTGACTGTACATGATGAAATGTTGCTTGTTTACTTTCCCATGAGCTGTAAGATCCAGTTCAGAACATGCCCTGTTGTTTGTGGCTGCAGTGAGGGATCTAGCACAAATCAATACCAGTGTATGTGGCTCAGTGACTGACTACTTTCAGGGCCATAATGTACACAGAACAGGACAAGAACCTTAATGAAATGCCTCACTTGCTTTCACTAATCACTGGCTATTGTATGTGATGAGTATCCAGTGGGGCTGTCCACAGGCAGATAGCATCAACTTTATTTTTAAATCAACCGATTCAGATGCGTTCTGAAACACTGAAGCAGATGGGACATGAATATCGGTCTTCTGGCACAGAGGTAGGGACATTACCACTGCACCAACATATGAAAGAAGGTGTACGCACCTCACAAGAATGGTAGCAGAGTGCTTGTATGTGCCTATGAGAGTGTGTGTGAAAGAGATTGAATATTCAATCACAGATGGAATCATAGGTGAGCCCAAACCTAGGCAGACTGCATTTTAACAGCTTTTTTAAGCAGTTGTAGCATCATTATTGCTGTCTTGGTCAAATTCAGATAACTCAGCACAAATCTGGGATCACCCATTTTGTTTCATTTAGTATTACATGATGCCTTAAAATCAATACACCCTAGCAGAGTGGTATTAGACCCTTAATAGCTGACAGTTCCTGTGCCATAGAATCATTTCGCGCAGGCAATCCATGTGGTTGTCCCCTCTTGGTTTAACTCCATCACATACGGTTTCAGAACACTTTTACTATAGATTCTTGCAGCATGGTGCAGCAGGTCCCAGCAACAGAACCATTTCCACTGTCAAAATGGCAATGAATAAATCAGTTTGGCCCAGAAATAAATAATTTTGTGCCAACCGAGAACCATATTAGATCTGCAGTTCGTCAGCACTCATTCTAACACTGTTCTTCAGAAATCTCACACAGCATTACGTACAAACATTCAAAAATAACAACTGCATAAAGTTAACATTTAAGAGCATATTTTCTTGAAGCAACCTGCTCTGAACCAGCCCTACATTCCCTGCAGCTTGAGGGTCAGCTCAGCTTTGAGTTTAGCTTGATGACTGGTTTGTAATAGAAAACAGGTCACAGTCAGAGCTCAGCGCTCTAGTCTGTATCAGCCTTATTACCAGAACTGCAATGCAGCAGCACTTACCAGTATTTTTAAACAGCTGAACATTTTTTCTTTAAAATCCAATATTTCCCTCTTTTAAAAATAAAATCAACATGAACAGTAACAGATACAATGCTCATATAGCAGACTAAAAACTCATGCCAACTGGTGGATTCGATGGGCAGTGTGGATGAGAAATCACCAAGAGGTGAGGCAAGGACAAAGGTCAGAAAGACAGCAAGAAGCACACATCAAGAAAAGGAATGCACTGCCAGTCTGGAAAGACTTAGCCCATTTATAGTTCAAACTGGCAACAAGAGCAAAGCATCAAAACACAAAACTGGATCTGACCTGTGCCATGCAATCTGGCTTGAGCAGAATGCAGGAGGAAAACATATCAGATTGCAGAGGAGGTCCAGCTTGTACCTGCTGGTCTGAATGGGCTGTGACATATGGGGAACTGTGGAATGGGAGAACCTCTGATAAACCATCTGGGCTGGAACAAACAACCTGTTGCATTGGCACCTACCACCCGATTTCATGCTGAATATTTTGTTACATTTGCATCGAAAAGGCAAACAAATAATTGGACAAATCTCGGAATGCATATTGTACTTCTGAGGATAGCAAAGTATTCTTCGTGGTTTTCCATATGCATTTCTTTAATTAAGTGGGGGTGGGAGATGGTGTTGAAAATCTGCATGGAGTGCGTTATGATCATTGGTTAGTTTCACATTAATTTGATACTGTTCGGAGAATGAGACAAGACAAAGTACAACTATTAGCCAAAAGAATTCCCACTCGCATCAAAATACAACTGCCAAGCAGCAACAATGTTCAAACCCGTCGGGAGCACTCCAAGTTCAGTCCAGCAGTTTATCTTGCCTGAGTGTTGAGAGAAACAAGATAACAAAGAAAGAATAACTATCCAAAGGAACAAAAAAGAAAGAGGAAGATTTGGTGATGACAGGGACATATGGGGAAAAAAACAAAAAATACTGCCCTGTTTTTCTTTCAGCTCCATGGATGAGCACAGTTGAAATGTTGAATTTTCCTCATGAAAGATGGTTCTATGACAGAGACCTGAAACATGATGAATACACCTAACACTTGTACACAATCCACTGAATTTAGATCCTTCCCTCCCAATGACTCTTCAAGTGCAATCTTCCTTCACTGTGTTCGAAGTTGGTAGTCTGCAAAACAAAACAATGGAAATGACAAAAATCAGACTGGACAGGATACAAAATGCTTTGTGTAATATACAAACTTCATAGCACAAGGTAGATTGCAGCCTGTGTACTTATGGGAAGTAGCACATCATTTTAGCACTTCACATGGTTGCTACTAGAAGAGAAAGACAAAAAGAGCTTCTTTTGCATTCCTAAAGCTACATGGTTCTTCATTCTTCTGCAACATCACATCATTCGGCATTCTAACCCAGTGAAAAGCGAATACGGTTTACCAAAAGCAGTTTATACAAGAAGCCAACAGCATCACACTCCCTTGCATACAAACTCTGCTGCTTCCACCTACAATTTATACAAAATTTACTTGCAGTTCTCAAAACATCGCCACCTTCGCCTCATGGAGGTATCAGTCATAACTCCATGATGTTTATATTCCCACATGCCCTGCAAGAGAAGCTCAATAGCAGCCAAAAGTCTTTGGTTGATTTTGCCCTCTAAGCCAAGTCCAACACTCTGCTACCTTTGCCAGAGCAGCAACTCAGCACAAAGAAAGGCTAAACCCCTCCTTGGTCTCTAGGCAACAGTCGGTCACTCAACCTGCCATCAAGTTCTCAAACTATTTTATTCCTTTGATGATACAGGCTTGGATGTTGCCATCACTTTTAAACAGTGTCTTTTCATTTGAAAGCTTTGATCCAGTCCAGGCCAACTAGCTAAAGCTCTTCTCTCTGTTCTAGGTTCAATGGTTGCATGTAAAATAAATGATCCAGCTCCCTTCGGCCAGCAATCTGCCTGCACAAACAATCTCTCACACTGCGGACAGATGGAACAGGACAGACAATGGTCACTATACTACACCATCTATGGTTGAGAAATGCTTAGTTCAGAAAAAGGCTGCTTGTCACCTGACCAGAAATACTCTATGCAGTTAATGGGAACCTGAAACAGTTTCCTCCCAGCCAGATTTCTGAGTAACATTTTTATAATCACAACTCAAATTTAAAACAGAAAATAAATTCAAAATTGTGGACTTATGAACATTGTCTCCTATTCTTGATCATTAGAAATTTGCTTGAATGACTCGGCAGCTCCAAAATGATTCTGCAATTCCTCACCTTAGACAGCACTGACCAAACACAGGTGCACCAAAAGCAAATCACAAGTTTGAGAGCTATACCAGAAATCTGATTCACTAGATTCAAATTCACTGACATTCAGAAGCACAGCAACTTGAAATTTCTACTCCACATTAGCATCATCACCTAAAGGTGGCCAAAACAGCAGCATGATTCACTCTGTTGCGAGTTTGCATGCTAAACAGGCAGGTCATAGCATACAAAGTACATCAGAATAGCAGAACAGAGTGCAGAATACACTGTTACAGCCACAGAGAAGTGCAAAGAGAGAGATCAATATTAACACTTGAGAGGTCTGTTCAAAAGTCTAATAATAGCAGGGAAGAAGCTGTTCTTAAATCTGTTTATAAGTGTATTCAAACTTTTATATCCTCTGTCCGACGGAAGAAGGTGGAAGACAGTATAACTAAGGTAGGAGGGGCTTTTAATTACATTGGCTGCTTTCCCGATGCAGTAGGAAATATAAATGGAGTCAACAGGTGAACGGCTGGTTTGCATGATGGACTCAGCTGTATTCACAACTGTCTATAGTTTCTTGTTGCTTTGGAAAGAGCAGTTGCCATACCATGCTGTGATGCATCAGATTAGATGCTTTCTATGGTGTATTTATAAAAATAGGTAAGTGCCTTTGTGGACACGCTGAACTTCCCTAGACTCCTGAGGAAGTAGAAGCGTTATTGTGCTTTCTTAATCGTCACATCAACATGATTGGGCCTGGACAGATTATTGATGATCACCACTCCCAGAAACTTGATGCTCTCGACCATCACTACCTCAGCATCATTGATGTAGATAGGGGCATGCCCTTTACTCCAATTCCTGAAGTCAATGACCAACTCCTTCGCTTTGCTGACGCTGGTAGAGAGTTTGTTGTCTTTACACCATGCCACTAACATCAGTCTCGTTGTTGTTTGATATCCTAACTACAGCAGTAGATTGTAGGGCAGACTATTTTCACTGAAAGAGATGGTTTCCAGATTCCACAAATATATGAACATGTATCAACTATTCAGCTCCTTGAGTCTGCCTGAATTGATCATGACTGTTCTGTGCCTCAATTTCAACGTCCAGCTTTTACTTCAGAACTTTCGGTCTCAGTCGAACCGGAATTAATCATTCTCAGTCTGTTATATAACAATTTCTTCCAAATGTTAATATAAGCTTCAATCAGATTACTTTCTAAATTTTGGATAACATAGGCCAATTACATGCAATCGTTCCTCTAAAAGCCAATCAGCTTAATGAATCTTTGTTGTACTCCTATTGCATGCAAATAGTCTCCAAGGCAGGCACTCACCAAGACTCTTTATGAAAGCAGTAAGGGTTTTTCACCCTAATACTTGTATGACTGTATAATAAAGAGTTAATATACCATTTGCTTCCCTAACTGCCTGCAGTACCTGCATAGTAATTTCCTGTAATTCTTGTGCAAGGGCACACAGTTGTCTCTGAATACTGATATTTTAAAGTCTCTCACCATTTACAATATTATTCCAGTTTCTCATTTTCCTAGCAAAGTGAGCAACTTGCCATATTATATTCCACCTGCCATGGTCACAGCGAGCTTTACATCAGCAGCAAACCTGGATAGCTGAGGACAGCTTACATTTATACAGCACCTTAGCATAATACAGCATTCAAAGGCGCTTCAAAGGAGCACTATGGAGAAAATGAGAGTGAGATCGCCAGCCTAAAATCTTTCAATTTGACAAAATGGAGTAGTTTCTTCAAGGAAGAAAGAGAAGTAGAGAGTTGAACTGGTTTGGGGAAGAAACTTCAGATGCTTAGACCTTTGGCAGCTCAAAGTGCAAGCACTAGCGGTAGAGCAATTAAATTCTGGAATGCTCAAGAGGCCAGAATTATGTGAGTGCAGATATCTTATGGGATTGTGAGGCTGGAGGAGGTTACAGAGATAAGCCCATGGAAAAACGTGAACTGAAACACTGTGCCCTGGACAAACAGCATCTCAATGCAAACCAGTGAACACCATTTCTGAGATGGTGAGGGATCAGCAGAAAGAAACACGACCACTGGCCTCTTGACAGCAAAACACAGAAGAGACATAATCGCTTTTTGCAATCGCTTTATGGGGAAGAGAGGGAGGGAGGGTGCAAGAGGTAAAATTTGACCACACCCAGTTTCAATGGTCCTTTCTTAAATGAGGTGAGTTTGAAATGTTTGAAGGCTTTTATTAAAATTCCCTCCCACAACTTCACATCTGTGTCCAGTTTGCACGCATTCTCAAAAATTGCATCTGAAATCGCTTCTTCTCATGGCTGCATTTCAAAGGGATTTTCCCAACAGATCATTTCAGCTGCTGGCAGTACAGACTCTCCTGAAGCACGTCAATTGTCCCACTGGCTTTGCAATATGTAGTGTGTGTGTTTTAAAATAAAACAAACACTTAAAGGAGGCATAGTGACATGCTAGTTATTAGAGAACAAGACTGCCATATCTGGAATTATCCAATGAGTTCTTAAAAATTCTTCCATTGGATGTGGGTGTCACTGGCAAAACCTGTATTTAGGAAAGTAGGAAAATAAGCTGAGAAGTGAACATAGGAAAGTTTCAAAGGAATGCAGTGAGTTAAGTAAGTGGAAAAAGAGCTAGAAAATTAATGTGGGAAAATGTGAAATTATTCATTTTTGGCAGGAGATTGCACAGGGATCTGGGTGTCCTAGTGTTTGAATTGCAGAAGGTTAGTCTGCAGGTACAGCAGTGCTAACCACTGTGCCACCGTGTCCGCAGGTGGGCGGCACGGTGGCACAGTGGTTAGCACTGCTGCCTCACAGCGCCTGAGACCCGGGTCAATTCCCGCCTCAGGCGACTGACTGTGTGGAGTTTGCACGTTCTCCCAGTGTCTGCGTGGGTTTCCTCCGGGTGCTCCGGTTTCCTCCCACAGTCCAAAAGATGTGCAGGGTCAGGTGAATTGGCCATGCTAAATTGCCCGTAGTGTTAGGTAAGGGGTAAATGTAGGGGTATGGGTGGGTTTCGCTTCGGCGGGTCGGTGTGGACTTGTTGGGCCGAAGGGCCTGTTTCCACACTGTAATGTAATCTAATCTAATCTAATCTAAATCAGGAAAGCTAACAGAATGCCAATTATTGCCAAGAGAACTGAATATACAAGTAGGGAGACTTTGTTTCAGTTACACTGGTAGTGGTGAGACCTGATCCCTGTGAATTCTCAGAGCTCTGAAGTCTGTTCCTGTTTAGCTAATATTCTTCCTACCATTGGTGAGACCACTTCTAGGGTACAGTGTACAGTATTAGCTGTATTTAAAAAAGGGTGTACCGTTCAGAGAAGGGTGAATAGATTAGTATCGGGAATTAGTGAATTGTCTTAAAAGATACAACAGATTGGGCCTATAATCATTGGAATTTAGAAGAATAAGACTTGACTTGATTGAAATGTGCAGGTCCCTCATCTGTGCACATGGAAAGGATGTTCCTCATGGGAGAATCTAGAACAATGGGGCTATATTTGAAGTCAGAAATCACACGACACCAGGTTATAGTCCAACAGGTTTATTTGAAATCACAAGCTTTCAGACCGGAGCCCCTTCGTCAGGTGATGTGAAGTGAAGACTTCCCCTGATGAAGGAGCAGCGCTCCGAAAGCTTGTGATTTCAAATAAACCTGTTGGATTATAACCTGGTGTCATGTTATTTCTGACTTTGTGTACCCCAGGCCAACAGGGGCACCTCCACATCATGGCTATATTTAAAAACAAGGGCATGTCCACTTAAAACAGAGATAAAGAGAATGTTTTCTTCTCATAGAGGGTCACGGGTCTTTGAAATTTCTTCTTCAAAAGGCAATTGAAGCAGAGTCCTTGAACTTCTTTTTGTCATGAGGTCGATAGATTTTTGATTAGCATGGAGAGAGGGGAGCATGTGGAGCAAATGAGATCAGCCATAACCTGGGCAGCACGATGGCTCAATAGTTAGCACTGCTGCCTCACAGCGCCAGGGACCCAGGTTCAATTCCCGCCTCAGGCGACTGCCTGTGTGGAGTTTGCACATTCTTCCCATGGCTGCGTCTGTTTCCTCTGGATGTTCTGGTTTCCTCCCACAGTCCAAAGATGTACAGATTAGGTGAAATGGCCATGTTAAACTGCCCATAGTGTTTGCTGCATTAGTCAAGGGTATATTTAGGGGAATAGGTCTGGGTGGGTTACTCTTCGGAGGGTCAGTGTGGACTTGTTGTCCATATGGCCTGTTTCCACACTGCTGGTAATCTAATAATCCACTGAACAGCACAGCAGGCTTGAGGGGCCAAGTGACCAACTCCTGCTCCTAATTCATATGCCATGTGCCGTTATCCACAACAGTTCAAGAAAGTGGTGGCGAGTCACCATCTTGAACTGGTGCAGTCCATGTGGTGTAAGAGGTTTGCAGGATTATGACCCAGCGACAGTAAGGAAATGTTGATTATAGTTCCAAGTCAGGGTGGAATGTAGCTTGAAGGGAATTTGCAGATGGTGGTTCTCACACACAGCTACTGCCTTTGTTCTTCTAAGTAGTAGAGGTCATGGGTTTGGAAGATGCTGATGAATGACAGTGCTTTCCAATAACACAGGTATACAAATACTGTACTTGACAAATATTTCTCATCATCATCCACTTCCATAACAAGTTCAGAATGTTAATGACATATGGACTAAGAGTGATCGGTGAATCTCAGCCAATGAACCAACTTTTATTTACTACTCCTGAGGCATACTTATCACTGCTGTGACTGTCAATTCCATTAAAGCCAAATTCAGTAGCTCAGATTCCACTTCCCCACATTTTGAAACCCAAATTATAGAGCAAACCTTATTTTAATGCAGGAGTTCTCCTGATATAGTTTACCAATTGTACAGCAGCATATGTAGTTTGGTTGCAACATGACAGACGCCTCTCATTCCATTTAAAGCATTCCAGAAAACTTACTAAGGAATGTTACAAATTCCTAATCAGTGATTTTACTTTATCACAAACATATTGTTTTATATCCCCAAAGATAACAGTGGGTGAAGAGTTCCACATTTTCTGCAACAGTTTTTAGGGAAGAGGGCAGTGAAAGAAAGCAGGAAACTGAGTGACCGACTGACAAGGAGTCAGAAGAGGAGCAGCAGCAAGGAAGCAGAAATGATGGGAGTACAGGAGAAAGACAGATTGAGGGCTACAAAAGAAAGTAGAGAATGGTGGAGAATGCAGAGAAGAGGTGGAAAGAGAGCTGAGGAGGAGGAGGAATGGAGAGAGCAAGAAGAGGTGGTGATGTAGAGAGAGACACGAACTGGAAGAGTGCAGAGAGAGCAGATAAAAGAGAACAGGAGATTAGCAGAGCAGGTTGCAAAAGTAATTTAAGCAAAAAGGGATCATTATGCAAGTCAGGAAGCCTTTTAAAACAGCAAACAGTATCAAATTTCAGGATTACTACCCCATTTGCTGCCTTGGTAATTTTCACTGGTGTGGGATAAGGAAGTCAACATGCAGCAGTTTCACCCTCAAGTTTGCACCATTGTTGGATTGGATATATCAAACACCCAGCAACTTTGATAGAGCGGGCTCTGTTTCGTTACAGACGTGACTCATGGCACCTTACAGGAAGCGTGAAACATGGTTGAACCTTTGTTCCAAGTCAGGGACCAAAGGAAAATAAAGCCATTCGACATCCCCTCTGAAATGCATTCCCCCTCTTACCTTCGAGGGGAGATGAAAGTCTAGTGGTATTATCAAGAGACTATTAATCCAGAGACTCCATCAATGTTCTGGGGGCCTGGGTTCAAATCCTGCTGTAGCAAATGTTGGAATTTGAATTTAATAAAAAGCTGGAATTCAGAGCATTGTTCATTGGTGAATCTGACGGGTTTTTCTGTCAATGTCCTTTAGGGAAGTAGACTGGTCTGGATTACATGTGACTCCAAACTCTCAGCAATGTGGTTGACTCTTAACTACCTTCAGGGCAATTAAAGATGGGCAATTAAAGATGGACAATAAACGCTGGTTAGCCAACAATGCCCATATCTGTCATTTAATCCCAGCCATTCACAGAATTAATGATTAAAAGTTTTTAGTTTAATACCTATTAATCTTTTCTAAACCAACCTACAGGCAACAAAAACACTGCCCAACTATGTAGAAACAGAAATAGGAACTTTCAGGTCCTTCAAGCCTAATCCTCCATTCAAAAATCTTTCACCCCACATAGCATTTGATCCTTTCGTCCCAAGAACTTTATTCTTGGTGTTTTGAAAATACTAAATTTTTTGGCCTCTTTGTGTCAGAGAATTCCATAAATTCACTACTCTCTGGAAGAAGAAATGTCTCTTCACCTTAGTCCTAAATGCCTGCAATTCTACCCAGTATCCTTATATTGTGACCTCTGGTACTGGATTTCCGAGTCATCAGGAACAGGCCTATCCAGTCCTATTTTATAGGTTTCTATGATGTACCTCCCTCATTCTTCTAAACTCCACTGAATTTAGTTTTAATCAATCCAGTCTCTCTCCATATATCAGTCCAGCCATCCCATGAATAAGTCTGGTAAACCTTCACTTCACTCTCCCTAGCCAAAACATTCTTCCTCAAATAAGGAGGCCAAAAATGCGCATAGTACTCCAAGCGTGGTCTCATCAAGACCATATACAACTGTTCCTGTACTCAAATTCTCTTGCTCTGGAGGGCAACTTAGCATTTACCTTCTTCCTTGCCTGCTGTACCAGTTTTTAATCAACAGAACAAGTTTGGAGCTAGTCTCAGTATGGGTGCTTGACTGTGCTCCAAGATTCAATAATGGACTCAGCCCTGTAGGGAACATTAACACAGGATGGAGTTGGAAAAATTACTGACACCCAATACTGATGAAAATCCAATTGTGTGTTTGAAATGCTGATTGTATGAGAAGCATTTGTTGGCATGAATCAATGGGAAGCCCACTTCATGGTTCGACAGCATTCCTCCTCTCCACCTTACCATAAGAACACCCTAACCCCATCTTATAATGAGAGATCATCAATAGTTTATACATTATATTTCACAGTACTAGGGTCTCAGCTAGTTACAATCTATCCTGATTATATGGATGAAAAAAACAATAGTAATAAACCAAACAAAACTATAACAAAATCTCTAGACCTATATATATATATAATACCAAGGTTTTAGAAGGAGATAAAGCAGGTCTAAAGAGACAAAGAAAGGGTAAGTGAGTTTGCAAAACAGCACTTTCTGAAGTGTGAAGTCATTCACTAGTGAATAGAAAATAAAATACATTTTAGAAGGTGTGATATTTGTAAATGATCATGTTCAAGGAGAATTGAGTGCATTATGATCCTAGCCATTGGTAATATTGGACAAATTCAATTCCAGAGTGAAATGTCATGACAGACCTTGACTTATTTTTGCAATATGTGTTCTATGATGGTCAGTCACTGAACAGGTTCACAAGAGACTGCCAATGTACTTTAATAAAAAGAACAAATGTTTATTACATGAAAAAGGAGAAAAAGAAACAACTTTACACTATACATGAACTAGTTGAATTAGTCTTATTACAATTAACAGTTGTAAAGAATTCAACTCTTTCACCGTCAACAACGATCTTATTCAAAAGTATCTTACCCAGATACTCAAATCTTAGTAAAGAGTCAGCTTAGGAAGATCCAATTTAACAGTTGTTGTTCAGTGGTCATGACTGCAATTGGTTTCTTCCCAGCAAACCTCTGCATTCACTCAATGCTTTTTTTTTCCATTAATAACCTTTCCTGAGACGCTGAAAGAAACTGTCAGCACAGCTCAGTTATTTCTTAATTAACATAAACTACTTAAATTCCTCATTCACAGTCTTCTGTTTCTGAAGCCATATTCTTAGACATTAAACCATTTAGCTTTTCTTCTGCCTCTGTTGCTTCGGAGATGGTTAAACAGCACTTCTATTTTTCCTGATCTTTTCTCTCTGAAATGACCCTTTCCTTACTCTAAGAAACTTGCAACACATTGATCTTCATGATGGCACTGTCTTTTTGGAACAAATTTGTTTTTGTCTCTTCTCTACATGTCACAGGACATTTTCTCCTCTCTACCTTTGTTTCTAAAGCATTGTACTATTCAATTAAGAGCTTTAAAGCCTTATACAAATGTCTGTGAACATATTTGTCAACAATCTGTCACCATTCTCAGAATTCAATAAGCAAATCAAAACTACAACTTTCCTTCTGAACCTCAATGCAGAAATTAAATCAAATTTAAAGCTGGACAAACGGCACTTCTACCTTGATTGCCAAGAGATTACACCAGTCTCTACCAAAATAGGAAAGCCTTACTGAAACAGTGCAGGACTTTGGTGAGACCACACTGAAATACTGCATGCAGTTATGGTCTCCACATTGAAAAGAAGATATTCTTGCTTTCAAAGCAGTAAAGCAAAGGGTCAACAAGTCGGTCACTCAAATGAAAACAGTTGATGAAAGGCTTGAGTAAATAGGGTCATTCTCCAGACCTTGTGTGAAATGTGAACGAGCTTACTGAGACAGACCAGATTCTGAAGAAGCTTGACAAATTTAACTCAGAGGTTGTTTCTCCAGACTGGAAAATCTAGGACAGGATGAATATTCCAAGGATGAGGGGATCAATCATTGAGCATAAATTATGCAAAACTTTTTCACTCAAGGGCAAGATTTTTTTTCCTGAGCAGACATTCCAGTTCTGTGCCAGAGATATTTAAAGCATGGTGGAAGTCACATAATCTTTGGCCCATGGCCTTTGCAATTGGTTTTGAGGTAACTGTGCAGCCATGCAACTTGCAAGGAACATTGCTTAAGAGGAGTTTGAATCTTTAGAATTCTTTTCCCAGAGGACTGCAGATCCCAAATAACTCCAATCAAGAGTTACAGGAAGAAAGCAGGAAATGAAGTTGAGACAGAATATCACCCAGAGGGCTGGCACAGTGACTCAGTGGTTAGCACAGCTGCCAAACAATGCCAGGGACCCAGGTTTGATTCCTCGATCAGGTGATTGCCTTTGTACAGTTGGCATGCTCTCCCAGTGTCTGTGTGGGTTTCCTCCCACAGTCCAAAGATGTGCAGATTAGGTGGACTGGCAATGCTAAATTGCCCATAGCGTCCAGGAATGTGTGGGCGCAGTGGGTTAGTCGTGGGAAATGCAGGATTGCAGGCACTACGGTAGGGAGAAGGGGTGCTCTTTGGAGGATCAGTGCGGACTCGATGGGCCGAATGGCCTGCTTCCGCAGTGTAGGGATTCTATAATCTTACAAATGTTATATCAGATTCAATGAGTTCAATAATCTACTATTTCTTAAGTTATATTGATCAACTGGAACAGAGAATTTGAATCACAGGCACAGATCTATCCACATTCAATATCTTGTGAAAAACTTGTGAAACGGAAATCAACTATTACATGATCAGTCACGTTCAAGTGATTTGTACCAAGGTGAGCTCAGGCTGACGTGATAAGCAAGGATGCACTGTTAACGATACTTTTTGCAAAAGATGAGAAGTTGGTGGAGAGAGAACGAGTATAGGATTGCTCACAGAACTTGTGGTTAGAAGAAATGAAGCTTGTATAAGATACTTTCACCGTAAGACCACCTGAACTGGAAAGTGTTACTCCCCTCTGCATTTGATAGGGTTGGGAGTGGTTCAAGTTTTTTGTTTTCTGCAAGAACAAGGTTCCCCATGTGAGACTGTGAGCAAGGTTAGATCTCATGGAATACAGGGAGAACTAGCCATTTGGATATAGAACTGTCGCGAAGATAGAAGCCACAGGGTGATGGTGAAGGGTTGCTTTTCAGACTGGAGACCTGTGATCAGTGGTGTGCCACAAGGATCGGTGCTGGGTCCACTGCTTTTCGTCATTTATATAAATGATTTGGATGTGAACATAGTAGGTATAGTATGTAAGTTTGCAGATGACACCAAAATTGGAGGTGTAGTGGAGAGTGAAGAAGGTTACCTCAGAGTACAACCAGATCTTGATCAGGTGGGCCAACAGGCTGAGGAGTGGCAGATGGAGTTTAATTTAGATAAACGTGAGGTGCTGCATTGTGGAAAAGTAAATCAGACTTATACATTTAGTGATAAGGTCCTAGGGAGTGTTGCTGAACAAAGAGACCTTGGAGTGCAGGTTCATAGTTCCTTGAAAGTAGAGTTGCAGGTAGATAGTTTAGTAAATGTAGCGTTTGGTATGCTTTCCTTTATTGGTCATAGTATAGAGTACAGGAGTTGGGAGGTCATGTTGCAGCCGTACAGGACATTGATTCGGCTACTTTTGGAATATTGTGTGTAATTCTTGTCTCCTTCCTATTGGAAGAATGTTTTGAAAATTGAAAGGGTTCAAACAAGATTTACAAGGATGTTGCCAAGGTTGGAGGACTCGAGCTATTGGGAGAGGCTGAATAGCTGGGCTATTTTCCCTGCAGCGTCAGAGGCTGAGGAGACCTTAGAGAGGTTTATAAAATCATGAGGGGCATGGATAGGATAAATAGACAAGGTCTTTTCTCTGGGGTGGGGGGAGTCCAGAACTAGAGGGCATAGGTTTAGAGTGAGAGGGGTAAGAAATAAAAGGGACCTAAAGGGCAACCTTTTCACGCAGAGGATGGCGTGTGTATGGAATGAGCTGTCAGACAAGTGGAGGAGGCTGGTACAATTACAGCATTTCAAAGGCACCTGGATGGGTATATGACTAGGAAGGGTGTACAGGGATATGGATCAAGTGCTGGCAAATGGGACTAGATTAGATTCAGATATCTGGTCGGCATGGACAAGTTGGACTGAATGGTCTATTTCTGTGCTATACATCTCTATGACTCTATAAGAGTAATTTATGCTGCTGCCTGTATGGTCATTCTTAGAGAAGTCAAAATGACTTATTTCAAAGCACCAATGCCATTTATTTGATTATCCCAAAATAGGTAGCAACATCAAAATAGAATAAAGAGAAACGCTACTCAGGTTTTTAACATTAAATATACTGGTATTTTGGCATCTTCCTGTGCATGAACTGATCAATGTGCAAATTTCAACTGTAAGATAAATATATTTCAAGAGTCCTCTGTTTCTTTTCAAGAGCATTGAGTTCTTGAATATGTGAAAAGCACTATAGATTTGCAAGCTCTCTCTTTTATATTTAACTGAAGGCAGCTGGTTGCACACGAAGGGTCTTCCGGAAGAAAAAGAACCACAGGAGTGAAACTCAATGGCCCATTCTCTGGAAGAAATGGGTACAGCAATAAATAGGGTGTGCTTCTGCACTTGAGTCAGCAAAGATCCCCTGCCAACAATTAGATGAACAGCTTCCAACACAAACCCACAAGTGGCTAAAACCAGATTGGAAACTTTCAAAATAGGAAAGGGAAATAAACATCAAGCAAACAGGCCCAAACTCAGGCCATTTGCAGCTTTTAATTTTAGAACACTTAGATTTTTTAAATACTTCTGGTCAGATGGCTTGCTCGTGCTCAGAATAAAAACGTGAGGAATCTCCAAGCTTTCCTGCAGCATTCACTGAAAGTGGTTGGAATGCAATGAAAGCTTTTTAGCACTTCAGTGATAAAGACCACTGGGGAGATAGGAAGGAAAATGCCCAAAAACAACTGAATTCTTTGTTAACATTTTTACTTGGGGAGGACTGGTGGAAGTTCTCCAATCCCACCACGTTGTTTGGTGCTCTTTATAAAAATGCATATTTCTGTCCAGGTAACCTCTTCCTAACTCAATTATGTCTGCAGTTCTCATTTCCTGTACAGACTACACTAATCAAATATTGGAGTCTCCAGTGAAAACAAAACAATGACAAACTTGAAATAACAAAATGTTGAAAACACATTTTTATCCACAAAGAGAGATACTGCAAGAGACTACTTTTAGCCAAATTAGCACACAACAGGATTTGAACCGGACTTGAACAGAGTTACAGAATTTCCCCACCAACCACCACCAACGCCAACCAATGTCACTAACTGAACATAACTTGCATTTCACATTAAACAGTTTTTCTGTAAAAACTTCAGCGTGGGCAGTGTTTACCAAGATCAGGTTAATGTGGACAAAGTGGAGAACTTTGTTATGCACCAGACCAAACTCAGTCAAAAGTGACCTGATAGAAATTTATAAAATGAAAAGGGGTATAGATAAACTTTAATGGTAATTGTCATTTCCGTAGGATGGGGATTTCATGACTTGTAGGGGGCCCATTTTGAAGTGAGAGAGAGAGATTTTAAAAAGACATGGGGGCAATTTTTTTTTAAAACAGTGTGGTTTGCGAATGGACTGAACTTCCAGAGGAAGTGGTAGATGTGGGTACAATTATAATATTTAAAAGACATTTGGATAATTGCATGAATGGGAAAGGTTTGAAGGGATATGGGCCAGGAATAAGCAGTTGGGACTAATTTGATTTGGGATTATGTTCGACATGGACTAATTGGACCAAAGGGTCTGTTTCCATGCTGTGTGACTCTCTGGTGGGTGGGACAATTAGCATCTTACACTTTTCTATTCCAATCAAAAATACTGCCCAATTGCAAAGTCAGAACGGAGATTCAAGGTCCTGCTCAGATCTGAGGTACACAGATTAGGGTAGACAGATATATTGCTTAGCTGGGGCTTCATTGTGGACACAAAAAGCCTCTAGATCATAACTTACACAAATGCTAATTGGGGAGTTAGTTGGCTGCATATCTCGCTGAAAGGAAAATAGTTGCGGCTGTTGGACATCATTAACCGCAGTTCCAGGACAGCACTGTAGGAGTTCTTTGTGTCAGTGTTATAAGCCCAACCATTTTCAGTTGCTTCATCAATGACCTTCCCTCCATCATAAGGTCAGAAGTGGAGACGTTTACGGATGTTTCTACAAAGATCATCACTATTTGAGAAGACTCAGGTATTACGTCTAAAAGTACCAAGGTTTGGGTAACATTCAGGCTTGTGCTGACAAATGGTAAGTAACAATGATGACACACAAGTGCCAGGTAAATGACCATCTCCAAAAAACACCACCTCCTAGACATTCAATTGTGTTCCCATTACTGAATTTCCCACTATGAGTTACCATTGTACAGAAACTGAACTAGACGAGATATACAAATACCGTGACTACATGAACAGGTCAGAGGTTAAGAATACTGCCACAAGTTACTCACTTCCTGACTCTGTAAAGCCTGACCACCACCCATAATTAACAAATCAGGAGTGCAATGGTATACCTGGATGAGTGCAGCTCCTACAACATTCAAGAAACTTGACACTATCCAGGACATAGCTGCTGCTTACTTAGCATGATCACAAACATCCACTCCTTTCACACCCAACATAAAGTAGCAGCATGGTGCATTATCTACAAGATGCACTACAACAACTCCAACCAAAGCTAGATGGACAGCACCTTCTAAAGTCTCAAAAACTACCACCTAGATAGAAGCTGAAAGGCAGTAGACAACAAGAAAATCATTAGATTAGATTACTTACAGTGTGGAAACAGGCCCTTCGGCCCAACAAGTCCACACCGACCCGCCGAAGCGTATACCACCCAGACCCCTACATTTACCCCTTCACCTAACACTAATGACAATTTAGCATGGTCAATTCACCTAACCTGCACATTTTTTTTTGGATTGTGGGAGGAAACCGGAGCACCCGGAGGAAACCCACGCAGACACGGGGAGAATGTGCAAACTCCACACAGAGAGTCGCCTGAGGCGGGAATTGAACCCGGGTCTCTAGTGCTGTGAGGCAGCAGTGCTAACCACTGTGCCACCGTGCCGCCCACGGTGACCTACAAGTCCTCTCCAGAACCCTCTTCATCATCACTTGGTTATAAAAGTTTTATAAAAAGTGTTGCTTGATCAAAATTCTGGAACTTCCTTCCCTAGAGCATTGAGAGCCCACCTGCACTAGAATTCTAATATATTCATGATTTAGATGAGGGAACTAAACAGCTCCAAGTTTAC
This sequence comes from Chiloscyllium plagiosum, assembly GCF_004010195.1. NCBI lineage: Eukaryota > Metazoa > Chordata > Chondrichthyes > Orectolobiformes > Hemiscylliidae > Chiloscyllium > Chiloscyllium plagiosum. The sequence goes on from NC_057740.1 coordinate 701,620, forward strand.
AGACAACACAAAGTTGGTGGGAGGGGGGCAGCGGTGGTGGCTTGGTAAACAATGAAAAGGATGCGGCATGTTTCAGAGTGATTTGGACAAGTCGAGTGAGTGGACAAATGAATTGGAGATGAAGTTCAATGTGGATAAATGTGAGGTTATGAAGAAGGCCTTATGCCCGAAACATCGATTCTCCTGCTCCTCGGATGCTGCCTGGCCTGGTGTGTTTTTTCAGCACCACATTTTTCAACTCTGGTACTCCAGCATCTGCAGTCCTCACTTTCTCCTGCCAAACAACGCAGCCAATTATCTCAATGGTGATCAATTGGGAAAAGAGAAAGTGCAATGAGATCTGGGTGTCCTTGTACAACAGTCACTGAAAGTAAACATGCAGATATAGCAGGTATAATATATTGGATTTCATAGCGAGAGGATTCAAGTTCAGGAGGAAAGATATTTTGCTGCAATTGTACAGGACCTTGGTGAGACCACATCTGCAGTATTGTGTGCTGCTTTGTTTTCCTTATCTGAGAATGTTCTGGCTTTGGAGCAGTGCAAGAAAGCTTCACCATACGGATTCCTGGGATGGCAGGACTGACCTATGAAGAGACACTGGGTCAGTTAGGATGATATCCATTGGAGGTCAGAAGACCCTCAGAAACGGAAGTAGATATGGTAAAAACAGGAGGGAAAATTTTTACCTACAGAGTGGTCAGCCTGTAGAATTCCCTGCCACAAAGTGGTTGAGGCCAAAATATTGAATGTTTTGATGATGATAGATATAGCCTATAGGTTTAAATGGATCAAAGGGTATGGGAGAAACCAGGAACAGAGTACTGAGTTGGGTGATTAGTCATAATGAATAGTGCAGCAGGCTTGAAGGGTCAAATGGCCTGTTCCAATTCCTGTTTTCCATGTTTCTAAATAGACTGCAGCAGGTCACCAAGATAGCTCACCATTATTTTCTCAAGGGCAGCTAGGGTGGGCAATAAAGGCTGGCTAGACACTGATGTCCACATCACATGAATGAAATAAAACAAAATTATGAGTGTCTAAAGTTAAATATAGACTGCAAACAGGTCTGACAGCCAACTTTATGGAAAGGTCAAAGTACTGAATCAGGGCTTTGACCAAATGTAGGGTTAGAAGTTAGGCTGAATGAATTCTGGAATTTCCACATATGATCACTCACCTCTACCCTTCCACTGACATTCACTCAATATGTCTAATTTTACTCTGTGCTGACTTCCCAAAACATTTGGTTGATTCTTAACAGTGTTAATACAGTTGTTGTTATCCATCTTCAATGTTAGAAAGTATTAAAGGAAAATTAAAATGGTAAATATTTTTGTCCTTGGTTGGTTGTAGCATTGGGCCAGAGTTTAACAGTTAATTCCTGGTGACACCAGGGCAACCCCTGGACCAGGCAACATGATATAAGGTCACAAGGCAAACCCTGAGGAATTGAAAGAGATGGTAAGATGCTGTTAGCAAAACTGCACAAGCCTAAAAAACAGCCTTCTCTTCACCCTCCAAAGAAAAAGGAGAAACTGCATGATTGACAGCAGCATGTGACGGGGCAGGTCATTGGTGGCTGCCACATAGAGGATCCATTGAACCACAAGAACCCCTCGTACACTTAACAGAAAGTACTAGATAATTGCCTTGGGGACAAAAAAAATCCGTAATTCTATCTTGGACTTCAAAGAATCAGCACTTGTCTGGCGGTTTACCTAGGCTACATTTCAAAACCATTAAAAAAAGTCATATTTTATATAACATCTCTTTCAACAGAGTCCAGCACCATCGAAATAGCCACACACAGCAACCCTAAACGTTCAACATATAGCTTACAGTGCCACAAGTATACAGAGAAACATCATTGGCTGCCTTTACTACGTTGCTTCTCTGCCCTTTGATTAAGCACATTTTTAGTGGCTTTGATAAGTTAAAGACTGATGCACAGATGTACTTTTTAAAAAAAAGGTTTCTCAGCAGCTTTTTTGAAATGATAGAATGCAAAAGCAATACCTTAAAAATTCTGGTGGTGATTTACAGTTTAAAAGCCTTCGTGAAAAGCTGGATACTGCCATGTGTTGGTCAGTTGGCACAGATGGAGGGCAGCAACTCTGGGACACACACACACACACACACACTTAAATGAGCTCATGGAAGAGCCTAGTGTGGTCAGACTGAAAATGTCGGAGAGAAACCTTCACTGTATCTTTTGAGGCTTTAAAATAACAGAAAACTTTAAACAAAGTGGCAAGGCTCCACGTCTTGGTTGATTTTCTACTCCTGAATTAAAAGTTTATATTTGTTCACACACCTACATTTGAATAAATAGTGGCCAATACATTCAATGCAACTGCATGGTGGTTCCTTTGTGCATCTGCTTGGGAAATTGGAAGAGTTTTAGGATGACTGGGTGTAGGGTTCTTTAGGAAATGATGACACCAGGTTGAACGGTTCAAGCAGTAGCAAAGCAGAGGTTCAAATATCACAGCCAAAGTTTTACAGAGACCTAGCCTTTTCAAAATATACAAGAACTTATAATCCCTAGTGTGTAAACAGGCCCTTTGGCCCAATAAGTTCACACCGACCCTCCGAAGAGTAACCCACCCAGACTAATTTCCCGACTCTATATTTACCCCTGGCTAATGCACCTAACTGCCACATCCATGAACACTATGGGCAATTTAACTTGGCCAATTTACCTAACCTGCTCATCTTTGGATTGCAGGAGGAAACCGGAGGAAACCCACGCAGACAACTTTACACAGAGTTGCCAGAGGTAGGGATTGAATCTGGGTCCCTGGTGCTGTGAGGCAGCAGTGTAAAACCCCAAAGCCACCGTTCCGTCCTCAAACAAGGTTCAAACAAATATTGAGGGGAAACAAATGTTAACCTGCCAATTGAATCTGCTTGTTTCAGAATTCATACAACCGCTTAAAATGACCCTATTACAGAAAGGTTTCCCCACTAAGATTAAATAAGAAGAGCCACAGCACTGAATGTATGATGATGTTCAGTTGGCAACAATGAAATGGATAGAAAATTGAAAGGGAAGAGATCATTATTGTGCAACGCAACTAGTGAACTAGAATAGATCTAACTATATAAAAGAAGATACAGACAAAACACATATGCAGGAGTTCAGAGGCATCATTCACTGGTTTTCTTGCATTGGATATACCCAGGTCGTTTTTTTACTCACCACCCAGAAACACAACAGGAAACATGAAAAATGTTTTACAAAGTTTTACTTTTAACATGAGACTATTATGCCATAAATATGTTGCCATAAATTATGTACCCCTGCAGAGACAGCATTTAGCTGTTTTCATCACAATGTAGAGAACTGGGATAGTGGGTGAAACAATAGAGATGAGGGACAAACTCACCGAAGGAGAGAGCTTGCTTGCAGTCTCCAGAAACAACAAAGTCTTGGTGTGGTCAATCATGGGTGTACACTTGTCAGTTTAGATCACATGAATATTGCATTCAGTAATGTACCGTTATATAATGCCGACAACACAGCAAAGTAGCACAAGTTGCTTCTATTATCAATGATAAAATATCAAAATAGGTGGTCAAAAGCTTGGCCCAACTCTCTCCAAAAGGAGAAAGATGTACAGCTAAAGGCATGGCTTCCAATACAAGAGCAATAAAAAACAAAGTAGACAAAAGATAAAATTGGAGGAATGCAGAGATTTCAGAACATTCATAGAGAGGAAGGGGTAAAGATGTGGAGGAATATGAAAACAGCATCGAGAATTTTAAATCTGTGCTATTGCTGGACTGGTCCACAAATCTAAAACCCTTTTGCAGTGCTAGCAGAGTTTCAGAGGATGATGAATGCCGAGCATCACTGCAGATTCCTGGTCAAGCATACAAACGATAGCAAGTTAGCAAACCTCGAGATTATTGCTGATATAGCAGAGGACTTCTCCAATATATCCACCAACTGCTAATGGCTTTTACTCAGCACTCGGTATTGTTATGTCCCATTAACAGCAGCTGTTGGGTGTGCACCGAATGTCCACCTGCTCTGTGTTAGCATGTAGGCTCTGCCATAATAGAGAAATGCTACATCAGATCAGATGTGTTTCTAAAGAAAACAGCCATTGGAGTAAAGCTTCTGCTACCATAACATCATCTCTATTTGGTTTCACCCAAATCACATGAAGGACGTTTGAAAAATGGACAATGGAGTGTGAAATAATTCCTAATTCCAGGCTGCAGCATACCCAAACCATACAGCTCGATTACACCTGTGGTCAATAGCCTCAAGTAAATTATTCTGTAGCTGTTTCACATCCATTATTTGGCAGAATTCTTTTCCTTCCTCTCTAAATTTTTCTCTTCCATCTTCACAGCTTAACTCGATCTGTGGTACTGCCCCACAGGTGCTAGCAATCTTCTTATATCTCAGCCAACTGGCCATACAATATAGCTCTCAGGAATGAGAGCCCTGGCTGAAAATACATGCTCCTGCTTCCAAGGGTGTTGACGTGAATTGCAGTGTGCCCCCTGACACTTGGCAGGAATTAGCTAACTCAATACAAGCCAGAGACTGAATCTCAGACCTTTCTGGATCTATACCACCTGGGCCAGCACATCTACTCAACAAGTCAGATAACAGCTGTATTCTGCGAACTTTTCATCAGGACTTTTAGTTTATTAACCCAACAGAAAAGAAAACGCAATGGAAAAGCAGTAGACTGCATCCAGATTGGAGTGCAGCATCCCAATGGACTACTTAACTCAGAGTACATTTACCATATAGCGCTTTCAATTAAGTGTAAAACAGCCACACGTTACGGATCTAAGGCAGCTGTACTGATAGTAGATAAGGTGCCGGATGAATCTATCCGGATGTTGCAAAATGACCAAAAGGTCCTGAGAGGTTGCAGCAATAAGCAACCAGAATAATTTCAGGCATCAGAAATTTAAGCGGAGGAGACTCAAAAGAATGTTAAGCTGGCTTTTGTTCAAAAACAGGCTTGAATTGTAAACTAGGTAACACGTATATGGTTTACAAAGAGAGATTGGCAAAGTAAGACCAAGTAGTTATTCACAATGATTTAACATTCAAATGTCAGACATTTAGTTAAAATAAGTGAAAAAAAGGAAGCCTTGTGGAATCAGTTAGCAGGAAGGGTGCCGAAGACATTTCTGATTTAGGATATGGAAGAAATAAAAACAGACTTATCTTACAAAATGGAACAGGCAAGGCTGAGTCAATAACCTTGCCCTATTCTTAAAAATACTTAAATTATTCTTCTTTAATGCCCAGAACTCAAAACCCAGGAAACCCAAAGCAAAGTCCCATTTAGAGATAGCAGCCAATTTCAGAAATCCAGTCAGTTCCTTGTCTGTACAAAAAGCAGAATTGCACTCTAGCAGGAAGTACCTGAAATCAAAAGGTGGTGCTATTTGGGTGGGAGGGGTGGGGTCAAGTTTAAATTCTAGTTTCAGGACTAAATCAAAACTCACTTGTTCTTGTATAACTTTATTTGAATTTTCTAATTGTGAGGGTTCAGGGAATAGGGAAGACAAACCCTGGGGAAAGAATCCCCACCATACCGATGGATGTTTCCTGCTGGATGATTGCCCATAGCGGTAGGTGCATTAGTCAGAGGGGAAATGGGTCTGAGTGGGTGCCTCTTCGGAGGGTCGGTGTGGACTTGGGCCAAAGGACCTGTTTCCATACTGTAGGAATCTAATCTAATCTAATCTAACTTTGGACCCATATCTCAGGAAAGATGTGCCTGCCCTGGAGCAGGTCCAGAGAAGGTTCACAAAAATAATCCCAGGGATGGAAGGCTGAACGTATGAGAAATGTTTGAGGACTCTGGGACTATACTCGATGGAGTTTAGAAAGACGAGAGGGGGATCTGATTGAAACTTACAGAATGCTGAACTGCTTAGACAGAGTGGATGTTGGGAAGATATTTCCATTGGCACGAGAGACGAGGATCCAATGGTACAGCCCAAGAGTAAAGGGAAGACCCTTTAGAACAGAGATGAGGGGAAATCATTTTAGCCAGAGAGTGTGAATCTATGGGATTCGTTGCCACCGAAGGCTGTGGAGGGTAGGTCATTGAGAATATTTAAAACAGAAGTAAATAGGTTCTTGATTGGCAAGGGGATCAAGTATTTTGGGGAGGAAGTGGGAAAATGGGATTGAAAAACCTATCAGCCATGATCGAATGGTGAAGCAGACTCAATGGAGCAGAAATTCGGCCATTCAATCCAATGTCTTATGGTCTTACAGGATTGAATGTTTAGTGTCTCCAAAGGATACAATTAAAAGACCTATGGTGGTTTTGCCTTACTCTGTGAACACACACACATTCCAGACAGAGCATTGGGAACACTCTAGTCCCTCTTCCGAGTAGTATTGGCCAATTATAATACATTTATTATCGGCCTAACTGCAATAGCAGACCAAGTTTAAAACAAAAGTGGGGAAATAAGGAGATTTTTCTTTCTTAAAACTTAGTGTTTTGTTACAATTTGATATTTATTTGTGCAAGGATGGCAGAAGGAAGGGGAGGAGGAATCATTAGCAGTTCTGTTAAAGAACTAGCACAGATGCCCCCTGTTTTACCATGACAGAAATGTTAGTGGTATTTTACAGGTAATATAAAATTAATACAGATTATTAAAAGGGAGATTTTTTAAAAACAGGTTTCATTCCTTTCCGATCTCATCAAATGAGATTTGACATCCAATGCACACTGGGGGTAGCCGTATGCAAAGAGTAATATTAATCTTCAACAGTCCAAACGAGGTGATGCACTTTGGAAGAAGTAACATGACAAGGGAGTACTCGAAGAACAGCAGAACACTAGGATGCTCAGAGAAATCGTGGGCTGTTTGTCCACAAATCTCTGAAGGTGGCAGGCCAGGTTGATAGTGTAGTTTAGGTGACATATGGGATACTTACTTTTATCAGTTGAGGCACAGATTATTAGAACAGCAAGATTATGTTGAATCTGTACAGACCAGAGCTGCAGTACTGTCTGCAGTTCTGGTCTCCTCACTATATAAGTACGTGATTGCACTGGAGAGGGTGCAGAGGAGATTCACCAGGATATTGCCTAGGATGGAGCACTTCAGCTATAGAGACGTCAAATAAGCTCGGGCTGTTTTCTTTGGAGCAGCGCAGCTTAAGGGGTGACCGGATTAAGATTATAAAGAGCATGGAGAGGGTGAATAGAAAGCACTTGTCCCACTGTCGAAGGGTCAATAACAAGGTGTCATAATTCTAAAACAAAAGGCAGGAGATTTAGAGGGGTGTGAGGAAAAACATTTTCTCCCAGCGGATGATGGAAGTCTGAAATACTGCCCTTGAGGGTAGCTTTGGCAGGAAACTTCACAACCTTCAACAATGAGCATTTGTTATGTCATAACATTCAAGACTATTGGCTTAGTCCAAGAAAGTTGGACTCGTATGGATTTAGTGTAGCTTTGGCAGTACAAACATAATGAACTGAAGGGCCTCTTTTATAACTATACAATTCTACAAGTCCACTTGACCGAATACAGATCCTTAAGATTATGAAAAGATTTGACAGTCTGGAAATAAAGACTATGCTTCCCCTCACAAGAGTTCCAAACTAAAAGGTCTTAAGTACAATAGTCACTATTAAACTTAATGGGGAATTTAGGAAAACTTCTAAATCCTGAGTGTTAATAATATGGAATTCCACCACCGCAAGTAGTAATAAGGCAAATAAAATGGATGGATTCAAGTGGAACGTATTTAAAAATACAAAAGGGGGTGGAGAAGGTACAAAGCACTATGCTGATATGATTAAATCAAGAAAGTTGGAATATGGGGAGCGTAAACTTACATATGTGTAAGATAGGCTGACTGGTCTGCTTGACGGTAATACAATTCATGTACCTTCATGAAATTCTATTTAACAATGTCCATAGAACGAGCAAACCATCAGTCACCATGAAATACCACACTCGTACAATGGGTTCAAAAACTCAATGATTAGTGCCTCCCTCCCTCACTTCTTAGTTTCTTGCTAAGGATTAACTCCCACCCCAAAACAATACTGAAGTGGAAATGAACAGGTGTCATAAAACCTCAGCAGTCTAGGGGGAAAAAAAATTTAAACCATAGTACATTATGCAGAACAAGATACCCAGGAATTCTCTGCACCTTCTCAACAGGTCTGTGGGAGAGACAGGATTGGTGACTTTTAAATTACACTTTGTCATTCTATGTTTTATGTTGTTAAACTGAAATCACTGTGCTCAGTAATAAATATAGTATTTAAGCCTGCCACCAACAGAGACAGAAATCTCATGCAACAACCACTTGTTTACCCCAATGACCTAAACAGTCCTCAAATTTTCACTGTCAAGATCTGTTGTTAGAACTATTTGATGCCTCTTCTGTTTAGGGTCAGAGAAACCTCACTCTGGTGCTGTGAATATAGAACTTTAATGGAAACCAAGTTGAATTTTGAAGATTTAGATACTGAAAGCAAGAGAAACAGCAAGCAAGACTGAGAAAAAGGTAGAGAGAAATCATGAGAAAGAGGAAAGAGAGAATAGGTTAAGGGTCGAATGACCTATTTCTGCTCCTAATTCTCATGTAACTTAAGGGAAAGCAGGACTGAACTCAAGCACGGGAAAAGGAACGCAGAGAAAACAAAGAGAGGGAATGACAGAACGGGCAGAAAAAGGAAAATGCTTCAGAAAGGAAGGCTATGGGTAGTGTTGGGATGACATATCCATATTTGTGAACTATGTGAAAAAGAAACAGATATTGAATGGTTTGGACACTTGAAACCAAAGAACGAGATCAACAGTTTGACATGAGCTGTGATTCCCCCTGCTGGTTTCCCCCTGCCAAGTGTCAGAATGACGACTTTGGAAAAAGCAGCCAAGCAAACACTTTTAGGGAGATTAAGTACAGGGTTAATTGACGAACTGCTCAAAAAACCCGGTTCTGGAAGAAACTATGGGCATCTTGTTGATGGTTACTGACCCAGCCTTTGTTTCTGTTTTAAAAAGCTTTTATGGATCCAGATCGTCCAAGACCGTCAAAACTTGCAATAAAAGCAAGTTTCTCTCTTCCTCTCTTAGTTGAATTAATTGGGAACCTCAAAGTTTCCATATTTCAGTCTTCTGACCACCTTACATAAAGTTTGAGAAGCTGAACTGTAGCGACTTTCCCAAGACTGAGAACCCAGTGGCTTCCTATTCAGGCTGAAGTTTGTTTGCAGCTATCAGCATTTTTATTTTGTCACAAAGATTGAGAGAGTCCATGAAATTCTTGCTTTTGATTTTCAGAGAGCTTCCTGTTTGCCCTATTAAAACATATCACTGCATAATTATTGTGCAGTGTTGTCAAAGTGTGTCTGTTTGGGATGAAAAGCTGATGACGTTCTAATTATAGCTTAGATGCTCAATGGTTTTGCCAGTCATTTTTTTAAGAAATTAGTTTTGTTTTATAATAAAATGATTATGTTTGAGTTATTTAAGGAAATCTGGTGAATTGTTTTTCATTCTGGATTGCAGTACCAAAAGGGAAATGGTTGGCCAATTTAGTGATCAAATCAAAACATTTATACTAATGGTTCACAACTCCTGAAGCGGTAGAGCTGGACTAGTGTATTCCCCGTCATAGTTGTAACAGTAGCTATACAAGACAGGAGCACAAGATTATGCAGGATGATCAGCAGCACAGATTGCTTGGGCCAAATGACCAGAAACTACGGTGCAATTTCTATTTAAGTAAATACATGTGTTATGCTATAAATTAATAGAGTTCCATGAAACTGGGAAGATTAAATTCGCATTGTAACGGTATCAATTCTTATAAAAGCTGATCAAGGTATGCATTTAAGCCTATTGTTCTGTGACACAAGTTAGATTAAATTTGTATAAAGTAACTACAGATTTTTGCGATAAAGTTAAATTAAACACATATTCTGGATTGGCTGTTTTGAGGCTCATTTATTGGATATAATGGATATACCTGTATCAGCTGTTGAGATAGTAGTTACAATCCAGCAGCAGTACACCACTCTGCAATGCACATACAGAAATAGTTCTGTATTCATTGAGCAAGGATGAATTGCAGCTGTCCGACATAATCCTCTGCTTTGATCATCCTGATTTAGAAATGTACTAATTATCACAATTTCAGCAGTGAGCAGTATGAGACTCGGTGAAATGTATGGTTGAAATCTGGACAGGTTTTTGCAGTGAACTAACCATGGTGACTGCAATACACCATATGTTGAAACTAAAGATAAAAACAATTTGCCTCTCAATATGGGAATGAAGCTAAATTACCTCTCAATATAAAACTGGTGCATTTTTAAAACGTTTTAATTTGAGTGATTAAAATAAAATCTGAAACAGAGTATGTTTTCCATGTTGCACTCAGTCAACAAATCTTTCCACCACTTGCAAGCGAACAGTCCAGCAAAATTATAATACATCAGGGATACAGAGGAGATATTCAGGAATGTTTCATTACGAAATTGCAGGTTCTGCTCATAAATATTTTATATCATAGAAAAACTCTGATAGAAATGAAAACAGAAACTGTTGGAAACACATAGCTGGTCAGGTAGAGTCTTTGGGCAGATACTGACAGAAGGGTTGTGTTGCTAGAAATTTGTCTTTTAAATTTGTATTTTATTTTAATACTTCAATGGAGTCCACTCCGTACTGGATTAAACTAACATTTGAAAATACATTGTAAATCTCAGAGTCAGCATCAGAAGTACAAATATGCATGTTCCTTACCTCCATTCTGAGTAATATAACGAACCCATGGCAAAGCCTGGTAGCCACTTTTCTCAATAATCTTCAAGTAACGAACCTAACCAAATGAAAATAGATTCATGGTAAAATGGTCAAACACACTCCCCTTTTACCTACCATTAGATTTCCTTCACAAGCTTTAGAGTGAAGGTCATGTGTAGATATTTTGATAAAATAGAATGACTTTTTCCAGCTGCCATGACCTATACTGGGCAAGGGCCATCTCAAGAACATGAATGGAGCACATTACAGCGACGATAGCAAAGGGGAAAAGTAAAAAATCAGATGTGGTGTGCAAGAAGCCACAACCTCTCCTCTACACCCATCCCCTCTTTCCACAATGATGTTCTAACATGGGTCAATTAGGAGCTGCTGTTCCAGAAGGATCACTTACTAAATCTTTGAAGAAAAGTTGGAATTTTAGCTTGGTCCAGAGCTTTGTGGCCACCTTTGTTGAACAGACTACCTTGTAAATCCGTCAGATATAACTTTGCTGCATACCTACTATGAATAAATTGATCATGATTTGTCACTAATGTTCAATATTGATTTTGGCTTGATCCATTGGCTTTTTGTTGGAGTCATTTATTAAATTTGGTTGTTTCCAATATTGGTCTCCACAGGGATTATAAATTTTAGGAGATTGCCCCATTCTCTGTTCTCTTCTCTATGTCATTTACATACTTTGATCTAGATGATTTTGCATTTGACACACCTCTGTCCAGTTCAGTCAGTTGCACAAGTGCCTATGCAAGCACTGCTCCTTCAATAAACAGATATGTATCAGGTAGAGGCAAGGTATGCACTGTGAAAACTGAAAATGAAAATGTGCTAAAAGAATTGATTGCAAAAGATAGACTAAGAATAGATTTCTCTGGGGTTTATTTTGAGTAGGTTGGGGTGTGCAGCTGGGGCTGATGATAATTTGATCTGCAATATAAATCTCAGCTCCAGATCGAGTTGATGAACCAGAAAGGTGGTTTCTTGAAAGCTCTAAGGAGGTGGTTCTGGTAACTCATTCAACCAACTGAACCACATGATTTCAGGGCAGAGGTCACTTCAGTCTCCACAGGCTTTTTTTTTAAAAGACTAACCACATTTATTTTTGTAAACACAGCAAGAGCAAATATATATGTTTAATTTTAGCAAAGATCAGAGAGGCCTTTGATACCCACTCCAACTGAACTGAAGCCTCAGCATTTTAAATTTCTGGTCTGAAAAGAGAGCTTTGTTTTAGTTGACTAAAGATGTTACAAAATGAGACTTTTTAAAAAGTAAATTACACTGTAATTGGCTATGAAAGAATGTATGTTTCCAGATAAAAGACTTCACATATTCAGAGTTCAGACTTGAACTAAGTCCAACCAGTGAGCGATTACTCTATTCTCAATTATAAGTAACTCTATACGTGTTTTCAGTTTGCTGTTTAACAGACTTTACATTTAGCACTCTATGCCTCAAGAGTGAAAATAAATGAAGGTTCTGAAACATCAAATTAAATTAGTTTGATAAGTTTAGAAGCCTGTCCTTAAATGATAAGCTATGAAAGTCCCAACTCTGATTGATTTAGACATGTGGTCTGGTATTTGTGAAAGCAGGAAATGGAAAACAAACACCTGGCTGAAAGTGATGCAGTTTAAAATTATACAAAACTTGTACCTTATTTTACTTTCTTCAGGGACCACCCCCTCCCTCAAACAACCACTTGGTTCTATTAAGTTTTAGCTAATTGACTACTTTCTCTAGGTTATTCAAACCCAGATTCCTGAGGTTTCAACACATAATCCAGAGTGATTTAGTACTGAAGGTTGTGCCTTTTGGAGATGATATTCAACCAAGTCCCCTCTATCCATCCACATGGACAAAGATATCATGACAATAATGCTTTTTTGTTATTCATTCATAGGATGTTGGGGAATGCTAGCTAAGTCAATAATTATTGCTCATCCCTCATGGCCTTGAGATGGTGGTGATAAGCTGCCTTCTTGAACTGCTGTAATTTAAGGACAGAAACACTCTCAGTGCTGTTAGGGAGTTCCCAGGATTTTGACCATGAAGGAACGGTGTGTGGCTTGGAGGATTACTTGCGGGTGGTTGCGTATCTGCTGTCCGTATCTTTCTAGGTGTAGATGTAATAGATTTGGAAGGGGCTTCTAAAGAGTCTTGCTGACTTGTTACAGTGCATCATGTAGATGGTAAACGCTGCTGTCACTGTGCATTGGTGGTGGAGAGAGTGAATGTTGAAAGTGATGGATGTGGTGGCAATCAAGCAGGTTGCTATTTCCTGGATGTTGTGCTTTAGTGTGCTCATCTTAGCAAGTTAGGAGCATTCCATCACACTGCTGAGTTGTGCCTTATAGATTGGCTTTGAGCAGAAAGGTGGGGAATTAGTTATAACAGAAATTCCAGCCTCCCATTCCAGATTTTGTAGCAACAGCTGTTCGAATTCAGCAGGGTGATACAGGCATTCAGAAATGGTAATGCCACTAAACTGAAGCTTCAGCATTTTAAACTTCTAGTCTGAACAGAGATTTGATTTACAGTTTACTATAGGCACAGCAAAATGAACGTTTTAAAGAAGTAAATTATTGTGTAATTGGCTTTGAAAGAACATACTGCCAAATGAAAGACTTGACCCGTGCAGGGTTCAGACTTGGGCTCAGTACAACTGGTGAGCAATTGCTCTATACACAGTTATAAATAACTCTTTTCGGTGTTTGCAGTTTGCTGTTTTACAGGCTTAACAGATAATGATGAACAACATCAAGGGGCAATGGCTGGATTCTTTCTTGAAGATGATCAATGGCTGGTAGTTATGTGACATGCATGTTACTTGCCACCTATTAGCACAAGCTTAAATGTTTCCAGGTCTTGTTGCATCTCCAGGTGTGCCCTGATAATGGTGAGGTCATTGATGACACGAAGATGGATAGTTGTGACTAATATACAATCCAGAGGAATTCCTGCAGAGATGTCGGAGAGCTTCAACGATTGACCTCCAATAACCACAACGATATCTTGTGCCCAGTATGACTCCGAATAAGTGAAGAACTTTATACAATTCCCACGGACTCCAGTTTAGCTGGGACTGCATGATGCCACACACTGGAGGCTTGAGACCAGTGGAGTGCCACAAGGATCGATGCTGGATCCTCTACTTTTTGTCATTTATATAAATAATTTGGATGCGAGCATAAGAGGTACAGTTAGTAAGTTTGCAGATGACACCAAAATTGGAGGTGTAGTGGACAGTGAAGGGGATTATCTCAGATTACAACAGGATCTGGACCAGATGGGCCAATGGGCTGAGAAGTGGCAGATGGAGTTTAATTCAGATAAATGCGAGCTGCTGCATTTTGGGAAAGCAAATCTTAGCAGGACTTATACACTTACTGGTAAAGTCCTGGGGGGGGTTGCTGAACAAAGAGACCTTGGAGTGCAGGTTCATAGCTCCTTGAAAGTGGAGTCGCAGGTAGATAGGACAGTGAAGACGACGTTTGGTATGCTTTCCTTTATTGGTCAGAGTATTGAGTACAGGAGTTGGGAGGTCATGTTGCGGCTGTACAGGACATTGGTTAGGCCACTGTTGGAATATTGCGTGCAATTCCAGTCTCCTTCCTATCGGAAAAATGTTGTGAACCTTGAAAGGGATCAGAAAAGATTTACAAGGATGTTGCCAGGGTTGGAGGATTTGAGCTATAGGGAGAGGCTGAACAGGCTGGAGCTGTTTTCCCTGGAGCGTCGGAGGCTGAGGGGGCTTATAGAGGTTTACAAATTACGAGGGGCATGGATAGGGTAAATAGCCAAAGTCTTTTCCCTGGGGTCAGGGAGTCCAGAACTAGAAGGCATAGGTTTAGGATGAAAGGGGAAAGATATAAAAGAGACCTAAGGCGCAACGTTTTCACACAGAGGGTGGTACGTGTATGGAATGAGCTGCCAGAGGATGTGGTGGAGGCTGGTACTACTGCAACATTTAAGAGGTATCTGGATGGGTATATGAATAGGAAGGGTTTGGAGAGATATGGGCGAGGTGCTGGCAGGTGGGACTAGATTGGGTTGGGATAACTGGTCGGCCTGGACAGGTTGGACCAAAAGGTCTGTTTCCATGCTGTACATCTCTATGACTTGGTCAGATGCTGCCTTTCTGTCAAGGGCAGCTGCCCTTACTACACCTCTAGAATTCAACTTCATTTGAACATGTTTGGAGAAAGATTGTAATGAGATCAGGACCTAGCTCATTAAGTGAGCGCTGCTTGATAGAATTGTTAATTACACTTTCCAGCACTGCAGTGATGACGAGAATAAACTGATAGGCCATTATTTGGTTTGGTTGGATTCATAAGAACGTAACAAATAAGAGCAGGAATAGGCCATCTGGCCTGTCAAGGCTGCTCAGCCATTCAATAAGATCATGGCTGATCTTTTCATGGACTTAGCTCCATGTACCCTCCCCCCACTCACCATAACTCAACTCCCTTACTATTCAAAAATGTACTTTTGCCTTAAAAACACTCAACAAGGTAGCCTCCACCGCTTCACTGAGCAGGGAATTCCACAGATTCACAACTCTTTGAAAGAAGGTCCTCCTCAACTCAGTCCAAAATCTGCTCCCCCTTAGTTTGAGGCTATGCCTCCTAGTTCTCGTTTCACTTTCCAGTGGAAACATCTTCCCTGCTTCTACCTTGTCTATTCCCAACATAGTTTTGTATGCTTCATTAAGATCCCCACTTATTCTTCAAAATCCCAATCTACTCAGTCTCTCCTCATAAGCCAACCCTCTCAACCTAGTGAACCTCCTCTTCGGCCTTCTTTAAATAAGGAGAGCAAACCTGTACACAGTACTCGAGGTGTAGCCTCACCAGCACCCTATACAGCTGCAGTATAACCTCCCTACTTTGAACTCCATCCTTCTAGCAATGAAGGACAATATTCCATTTGCCTTCATAACTACCTACTACATCTGCAAACCAACTTTTGCATTTCATTCACAAGGACATCCAGGTGCCTCTACATAGCTGCATGTCGCAATTTTTCATCATTTAAATAATAGTTCACTTTGCTGTTAGTCCTACCAAAATGGATGACCTCACATTTACCAACATTGGGCGAGGATCTGGCAGATGGAGTACAATCACTTATCCTTCCTATAGCTCTTTGCAGACTTTCAGTATCCTCTGCACACATTACTCTGATTTTAGTGTCATCTGCAAATTCTGACAAACTATACTTCTTCCCCAATTCTAAATCATGTAAATTATAAACAATTGCAGTCCCAACACTGATCCCTAAGCACAACCAGGAAAACCCCCTTTGCTTTTTTTCAGTTAACCAATCTTTTATCCATACTAATACATTACATGCACTTTTATTTTACGCAGCAGCCTTTTGTGCAGCACCTTGTCAAATAGCATCAAGCGATTTGCTCTGGTTTTCATGTCCAGGATATACCGGGCAATTTTCCGTATTGTTGCAGTTGCACTGGAAGAGCTTAGCTCAGGCTGCAGTCAGTTCTGCAGCAAAATTCTCTAGTAGATTAGATTACTTACAGTGTGGAAACAGGCCCTTCGACCCAACAAGTCCACACCGACCCGCTGAAGTGCAACCCACCCATTCCCCTATATTTACCCCTTTTACCTAACACTACGGGCAATTTAGCATGGCCATTTCACCTGACCTGCACATCTTTGGACTGGGAGAGGAAACCGGAGCACCCGGAGGAAACCCACGCAGACACGGGGAGAATGTGCAAACTCCACACAGTCAGTCGCCTGAGGCGGGAATTGAACCCGGGTCTCTGGCGCTGGAATGTGGTCAGGGCCCATTGCCTTTGCAGTATCAACTGCCTTCAGTAATTTCTTATTATTATACGGATTAAATAGGCTGAAGACTGACATCGGAGATGTTGAGGGCCTCAGGAGAAAGCAGAGAAAGAGATCAGCTAAGACCAATAAGCATAACATCTGTGGTAGGTAAGATACTTGAGAAAATTCTGAAATAAGATATACGCGCATTTGGAAAGACCGGGTTTGATTAGGAATAGTCAGCATGGCTTTGAGTGTCGGAGATCATGTCTCACAAATTTGTTACGAGTTCTTTGATTAAGTGACCAGGAAGGTTGACGAGGGCAGGGCAGTACATGTAGTCTTTTATGGATTTCAGTAAGGCCTTTGATAAGGTTCCACATGGCAGGGTGCTCTGGAAGGGTGGAATGGAATCCAGGGGGAGCTGGCAAATTGGATGATGGTAGGAAGTAGAGGCTATTAATGGAAGGATGTTGGTTGGATGGAGGCCTGTGACCAGTGGGTCAGTGTTGGGCTTATTGCTGTTTGTTTTCTATATGCTTTGGATGAAAATGTACAAGGCATGATTAATAAGTTTGCAGATGACACTAAAACAGGGGGACATACCTGATGAAGGGCTTATGCCCGAAACATTGACTCTCCTGCTCCCCAATGCTGACTGACCTGCTGTGCTTTTCCAGTGCCACACTTTTTGACTAGGAGGTATCGGAGACACGAAAGAAGGTTATCAGAAATTGTAATAGGACTTTTATCAGCTAGGGAAGGTGGCCAAGAAATGGCAAATGGAGTTTAATATACAGAAATGCGAGGTCTTGCATTTTGGAAAGTAAAATCAAGGTAGGACTTTCATGGTAAATGGTCGGGCCTTAAGGAGTGTAGTGGAACAGAGGGACACAGAGGGTGGTATGCATATGGAATGAGCTGCCAGTGGATGGGGTTGAAGCGAGTATACCTAACAATTTAGAAAGCATTTCAACAAATACATGGATGAGAAAGGTTTAGAAGGATATGGGCCAAGTGCAGGGAAATGGAGTTAGCATTAATGGACATTTTGGTTGGCATGGACCAGTTTGGACCAAAGGGCATGTCTCCATGCTGTTGCAGTCTATGACTCTTATCTACCCCGCACGTTTGAGTGATGATGGCAGTGATGCACTGGACTTCCTCATCATTTGTGGAGCCTCTTCCTCCAGTGACCAGTGAAGAGCAACAAAAAGGTTCTCCCGTTATTCTAATTCCACCTCATCTAAGAGTTGCAGACAAAGTTAGAATCATAATAGCAAAGAAGGAGGCCATTCAGCAGGTTTCTGTATGACAAGCCAAAGCAACAACATTGTAAGCTCTGCTGACCAGATTCACTGGTCATCCTTTGGAAATTCTGAAAGTTTAAATGATTACCATGAACATGAGTTTCCTTGATTTCAGTTACTGACATAACAATGTGAGAAGATGGTAATGGCTGAATTATCTTCCAGCCATCAGTTGCATGACAACAATATGGCAGTTGAAATTTTATTGCTGGAACAGCACAGCAGGTCAGGCAGCATCCAGGGAACAGGAGATTCGACGTTTCGGGCACAGGCCCTTCTTCAGGAATGAGGGCACATGACTTGGGGCCCTGAGTTCATTTTTTTTTCCTGCATATATCTGATGTGGTTTGAAGATCTTTTATCCCACCACTGTATAATCTAACTAAATGCCGCTTACTGATTAGCACTGCTGGTATAGTATTTGTGGTCTGTAATATAAATACACAGAACCTCCAAGTGCTGCCAACCCGGTCAACCGTTGTCAATACTGAGACAGCAGTCAGTGCAGGCAAACCTCATATCGCAGCTTGCAATTAACTTCTCTCTTTGGCACATTAGCAACAAATCCCACACATTTAGGAAAAATTAACAAGCGCTCAGCTGTGAAAATCATGTTTAACTTTGGCTCAAACTACAAAGCTCTAACATTTGAAGGATGTCTTGTAAGATAATACCAGAGAAAAGGATGTGACTGGGAAGCAGGCAAAAAATACCTACATTTGCTTCAGTTTGTAACTGAAAATTTTAATTGATTAGCAAACCCAATGTTTAAACTGGTATTCCAAAGATTTTGTGGTAGTGCTCTTTTCTCTATGCCAGATGTCCTAGTTTATGCTCTACCTGCCCCAGTGGTGGGTCACAACATGTCCAAACAGGTTGATTAAAAATGTTAAAATGACAATCCTGGAGTTTAAAACATTTTGGAAAGATCATATTATAAGTTTTCACCTCCACTTTTCACTTTATACTTCTCTTGATGCCATGGATTTGTCAAAACACAGGTGGAGATCCTAGTTTAGCAACGTAGCCATTGTTCATGGCTAAGCCTATGCACTAGTTTCTGAGGGCTACCCATAATGGGGGCAAGCTCAAGGAAATACCTTAACTGCTGCAGATGCTGGAACTCTGACAATTGAAAATGTTGGAGAAACATAGCAAGCCTAGCTGCGTCTCTGGTTAATGTCGAGTCCAGTGACTTTCTTCAGAATAGAAAGGGATTACAGTTTTTTTAATATATACTTTTATTAGAAGTAGTGGCCAAATGCAAAAGGAAAAAGGATTGGTGATAATGGCAAAAAGGAGCAAAGACAACGTGAAATTGATGGAAATAAGTGTAACAAGGAGAGAAAGGGTCCTCTCTACTAAGTAGAAAGTAAACAGGCACAGAAAAGGCTGTTTGTGGGGAGTTGCAAAGCAAGAAAAATGAACAATATACATAATGTGGTCAGCTTAAGTTATTAAATTCAAAATTGAGACCTTGAGGCTGTAAAGTGCTTAAGTAGAAAGTGAACTTGGACTGGGCTTTGTTGGAGCATTGCAAAAAGCCTTGTCAGTAATGTTAACATGACAGCAAGGTAGTTTATTGAAAGATCACTTACTACCCACCAGTCTCCGCATCCAAAACATCATCCTTAAACCTTTCCACCAACTCCAACTCGACCCCACCACCAAGAACATCTGCCCCTCCCCACCTTCCATTCCCTTCGACAGTCCTTGATTGGCGCCACTCTCCCCCTGATCCCCCAGGTCCTTCCCCTGCAACCAGAAAAGATGCAAAACTTGCCGGTACACCATCACCCTCACCTCCACCCATGATCCCAAACAGTCCTTCCAGGTGAGACAGAGGTTCCCCTGCCTCTCTTCCAACCCAGCTTACTGCATCAGGTGTTCCCGGTGTGGTCTTCTCTACATCAGGGAGACCGAATGTATACTTAGGGAACAGTTCAAGAGCATCGCAGTCGGATCAGGAGGGGCCAACCGGACCTCCCTGTCGCTGCCCATTTCAATTCCCCCAACCACTCCCTTCCTGACATGACCATCCTTGGCCTCCTCCATTGCCAAAACGAACCACAGCGCAAATTGGAGGAACACCACCTCATCTTCTGCCTGGGCAGCCGGATAGCCCGGAGGACTCATTATTGAGTTCTCCAATTTCAAATAACCTCCCTCCCCATCCCTTCCACTGCTCCCTACCACCAACCAGATTCAGTTCTCCTACATACCCTCTACCTGGCTTCACCTTCACCATCCTGCCCCTGTCACCCACTTTATCTGCTGCTCCCCCCACTCCCACTCTCAGTCCTGAAGAAGGGTTACACCCAAAACATCAACTTCTCCACCTCCTGATGCTGCCTGGCTTGCTTTGTTCTTCCAGCCTCCTGCTTATCTTATTCAAAGTAGTAGAAAGTGAGGACTGCAGATGTTGGAGATCATAGTCAAGAGTACGGTGCTGGAAAAGCACAGCAGGTCAGGTAGCATCCGAGGAACAGGAGAATCAACGCTTCAGGCAAAAGCGCTTCATCAGGAATGAGTAGCTAAAAGATCCTGTGGACAGAGAGGTAGTGCTCCACAAATTGGACACCTCATTTGATTTAGATCTTGTCAATGTAAAAGAGGCCGCATAATTAGCATTGAATGGAGTAGACTAGATTGAACATAACTGGGAGCAGGAGTTGGCAATTCAGCTACTTGAGACTACTCTACTATTTGATTTCATCTCAGCCTCAACTCCACTTTCCTGCCTGCTCTCCATAACCCTTCAACCACTACTAATCAAAAAAATAAAATCCATCTTCTCAGTTAGACAATAGACAATAGGTGCGGGAGTAGGCCATTCAGCCCTTCGAGCCTGCACCACCATTCAATATAATCATGGCTGATCATTCCTAATCAGTATCGTGTTCCTGCCTTATCTCCATAACCCTTGATTCCACTATCTTTGAGAGCTCTATCCAACTCTTTCTTAAATGAATCCAGAGAGTGGGCCTCCACTGCCCTCTGGGGCAGAGCATTCCACACAGCCACCACTCTCTGGGTGAAGAAGTTTCTCCTAAGCCCTGTCCTAAATGGTCTACCCCGTATTTTTAAGCTGTGTCCTCTGGTTCGGCACTCACCCATCAGTGGAAATATGTTTCCAGTTAAAGGGACGAAGTCAGAAATCACACAACACCAAGTTACAGTCCAACAGGTATATTTGAAATCATAAGCTTTCAGAGCACTGTTCTTTTGTCAGGTGTAGTCACCCTCTGAAGGAACAGTGCTCTGAAAGCACGCGATTTCAAAGACTGTACACCTGTTGGTCTATAACCCGGTATTGTGTGACTTCTGACTTTATCCACGCCAGTGCAACACTGGCACTTCCACATCAAGGGGATAAAAGACAACACAGGTACCCTTACTAAACTTCAGCGCTAGAATCTCCGCATTAAAACACAGAACATAGAAAAATACAGCGCAGTACAGGCCCTTTGGCCCTCGATGTTGCGCCGATCCAAGCCCACCTAACCTACACTAGCCCACTATCCTCCATATGCCTATCCAATGCCCGCTTAAATGCCCATAAAGAGGGAGAGTCCACCACTGCTACTGGCAGGGCATTCCATGAACTCCCGACTCGCTGAGTAAAGAATCTACCCCTAACATCTGTCCTATACCTACCACCCCTTAATTTAAAGCTATGCCCCCTCGTAATAGCTAACTCTCCAGATGCGGCCGCACCAGAGTCTTATACAACTGCAACATGACCTCAGGACTCCGGAACTCAATTCCTCTACCAATAAAAACCAGTACGCCATATACCTTCTTCACCGCACTATTTACCTGGGTGGCAACTATCACGAGATGTGTGTACATGGACACCAAGATCCCTCCGCTCATCCACACTACCAAGTATCCGACCATTAGCCCAGTATCCTATCTTTTTGTTACTCTTACCAAAGTGAATCACCTCACACCTACCTACATTGAACTCCATTTGCCACCTTTCTGCCCAGCTCTGCAGCTTATCTATATCCCGCTGTAACCTGACACATCCTTCCTCACTGTCAACAACTCCACCGACTTTCACATGTCTTTATATAAAAAAAAAGAATCTGTTATGTAGAGATGGGGGGGGAAGGCAGGTAAACACTAAATTCACTTCCTCGCAGCAATGACATCTAAACAAAACCCAGGGATCATATGAATCATTAATGAACTTCAGTGTCAGATTAAGCAACGAACCTAACAAACAAACCATTAGGGGAGCCCTAAATAGAGCATGCTATCACATAGGCAGTAGGGAAGCAGCCAAAGCAACACTACCGCCACAGCAACATTAAATTAATCTTGGGAAGCATGGAATGGCTATTCGAAAATACCAAATTGTACATTTTTAATATCAATGCATAAGGGATATAATTGTAGCTCCTCAAATATTTAGGGCAACAGGTCATGTGTGGATTATATGGTGAAATGCCATTATTAGTTCACCAAGACCGTGTTGAATGTCCTATTGTAGTAGGACAGCCTGAGTTACATAAACTGTTTTTTTTTTAACATTTATCTCTGTTGTGTGGTGGGCATGCTGAATGCAGCACGTTGATGGCAGAATTAATAACACTGGAGCGTGAAAAGAAAGGTTTGTGCTAAGAGCATTCTAGCTTGAGAGAGAGAGAGAGAGAGAGAGAGAGAGAGAGAGAGAGAGAGAGAAAGAAAGAAATAAAGAGAGAGAGGGAGAGAGAGAGAGAAGATATACTTGGTTCATTTCAAACAGGAACTAAAGGATCTCCCCAAATGTAATCTCAATTTTTGCACGTTTGATTAAATCAACATGCAAATTTTATGGTTTTTTTGCACCAGTGCCTACAAATGAAAGTGTTTTTCTCCCCGCTACTTCCTCTTGCAGACACTGACACTGGCATTAGAAACTTGCTCAGTGAACTTTAACCACTTCAATATTATATACTGCACACAGAAAGCAAATTATTTTCATCTAGTAAAACTGATCTTCTATGATATCACAGAGGTAGTCAAGATTAAGCAGTTCTCAGATAAAGTTGAGTTATGGGACAGGGAGGGAATAATTGTGCAATAATATGTGGACATATTTGAAATGTTCTTTTAACTGCCTATAATCAATCCTTACTTACATTCTGTATAAAATCTCAGAACAGGCAAAAAAACTTGACTCATTGAGCTTTCACTGGCAGGTGGAAAGAGGTATTGAATTAGTCCCATTTCACTCGTTTGTTGCCTCAATGCCTTTTTTTTGATCCAGATTTGCAATATTACGAACATTAAAAAGATGGAATTTTTCATTATAAACTCTCATGTCGATATTTATGGTGGAATTTGCCAGTGAAAACTGATCATGCCACAATTACAGTTGCAGTTGCAATGCAGCACCTTCACAGGCAGAAGACAATTACAGAGTGACATGTTTACACATGAAGTTTAAAACGGAAAATAATCACAGGAAGTATATGAACCGCAAGACTAACAAAATGGCAAATTTATGGTAATGCAGTTGTATCCACATTGCAAAAAAGTCACTCCTGTTTAAAAACGCTCTTTAGTTTACTTCTGGACAAATCCTCCATTAAAAATGCGTTTGCAGAATGTGCATTGCTAGCCAAGCCAGCTTGTATTGTACATCCTTAACTGCACTCAAGAAGCTGTCTTTTTAAACCACAGCAGTGCTGTTCGGAATGGAGTTACAAAATTTTGATGCTGAGGCAGTGAAGGAACAGCAAGAGGGTCCAAAAGAAGGAACAGCAAGAGGTGAGTGGTTTGGAGAGGAATTTGCAGATGCTGTTCCCACACACCTGCTGGTTTTGACCTTTATTTGGTAGAGGTCACATGTTTGAAAGTTGCTGTCATAGCAGCCTTAGTGAATTGCTGCAATGCATCTGGTATGCAATACACATTGGCGTCACTGTGCATTGGTAGTGGAGAGACTGGAAGCTGGGGCAGTGGATGGGGACGCCAATCCAGGCAGCAGTTTCGTCACAGTATTCAGCAAGGCACAAGGTATTCTTCCCCAAACTCCTGAGACTCTTCTTGCAAACTACTTTTTGATCTTCACGGGTTTCTTTTTCATTCTTACTAACTCAGTTATTCAGTGATGCAGTCACAGAGCAAAAAAAATTTGGAATTTGTGTTGAATATGCAGTAATTGGACTTTCAAATAAGCACAATTAGATGAATTCATCAATATCCAGTACAAAACTTCCATTAAAGTTAAAGCCAGAACACAAAGCAAAGCATTCATAACAGTATCTAAATTGCCACAAGACAATCCACCAGATTTGCCCAAAGCTTAAAGATTTCAACCAGGCAAAGTTTTAAAAAATTCATTCGCAGGATGAGGGCATCACTGGCTTGTTCAGCATTTATTGCTCTTCCCTAATTGCCCAGAGGCTGGTTAATCGCATTGCTGAGGGTCCGGAGTCACACGTAGGCCAGATGAGGTGAAGGCAGTAGTTTTCTTCCCTAGAGGACATTAATGAACCAGATGGATTTTTCCAACAATCGATAATGGTTTAATGGTTATCATTAGACTCAATGGGTCCAAATGCCTTGAATTGCACGGTGGGATTCAAACCTGGGTGTCCAAAACATTACCTGGCCATCACTTTCCCTTAATTACTACCCTTTTTGCTGCATCCCAGATTTCAACTTAAGTTTTTTTTTACAATAGGAGCATCCACTGCACACATCTGTTTCTATAGTAATTTCTACACATAGTTTATTACAGACAGGTGTGAAATCTCTATCAACTCAGCGATTTAAGGATTTCCTGGCTCCTAGTTCAGTATTCCTTTGTTGACAGGTTTAAAACTGCTCTCCCACCTCCTTCACAATCCTTTGCATCCACACCCTCTTCCACCCTGTTTCCTATTTCCCCTCTCTACACCCTCCAATCCCCACCCAAATGCCTTGCAGTCCCCTCGTATGCTCCATGCAGCATCCTTGGAGTCTGCCTCCAAACTTCCCTCAGTCTTTCCTCTTGCCTCGGACCTTCATGCTGTCTGCCAGGGAAGAGGAGGAGGAGACTGCCAGGTTGAAGAAGAAAGGCTGCAAAGCGAGAAGAGGGGCAGGGAGATGCTGCAAGGTAGCACCAGGCTAGAAAGGGGAAGATGGTAAAAGAACTGGGAGGGGAAGACAGAACTGGCAAACAACTCTCCAGCCTTGGTACACTGGCAAAACGCTTCCCAGCTTCAGTACACCCCAGCCTCGAATACCTTGCACTCAAGGACCCCAGATTACAGTACCAGTTTGCTTCACTTCTATGTTTACTGCTGATATGTTGGTTTGGAACTGGAGGGCAAATGTGAGAACACCAGCCTATGATCGGAGTAGCGGATTCTGTCCACAAAGGTAACTTTTTCCCCCAATTTAACACTCACTGTGGGCCTGACTATGGCTATTCTTGCTTCTCTTGCGTTGTTAAACCTGTCTCAAGTGGAATGTATTCCATCACACACCAGACTTGTGCTTTGGAGATAGCGAACAGGCTTTGGGGAAGCAGGAGCCAAGCAACATTCCCAGCCTCTGACCTGCTCTTCTTGGAACATAGTAATTATTATGGCTGGTCCAGTTCATTTCTAGTCATTGGTAATTTCCAGGATATTGTGAGTGGGGGAGTCAGGGAGAATAATGCAATTGAATAGCAAGAAATTATTAGATTCTCCCTTGGGACATGGCCATTCCCTGACATTTGTGTGGTGTGAATGTTACTCACTGCTGATCAACCAAAGCCTGGTTACTGGCCAGGTCTTACGACAACTAGACATGGACAGCTCCAGTATTTCAGAAATTAAAAAATGGTGGTGAACATTGTAATCATCAGCAAATTATCCCACTTCTGACTTTGTGATGTAGGAAGGTCACTGATGAAGTAACTGAAGCTTGGGCTTGAAACACTACCCCGAGGAACTCCTGAAGCAGCACCTCAGGACTGAGATGATTAGATACTGCAGTAACCCAAGAACAGTCTCCTTCAAACCACTGCCCAGTAAAGGTGGCAGCCCTCCACTGTGATATCTTTATTCAGTTTCAAACTGCATGATTTAGATGTTTTTTTTAAAAAGGGTTGTATTACACACATTTTGAAGCAAAACACAAACAATGTGGTGTGCAAGATGGAGATACCACTATCATTGTCTGCCCATCCACCAGCGTGTGGTGGACTCAACACAATACTTAAACCAAATTAACAAAGCTAAAAAGATTAAATTTAATTCCTGGGATATTGTCACTAGATTATTATTCCAGAGACCCTAGTCATATTCCAGGTTCAAATTCTGACATGGCAGATGGTAGAATTTGAATTTTAAAAAATCTGGAATCAAAAATCTAATGATGACCATGAAAGCATTGTCAGAAAAACCCAATTGGTTCAGTCGTGTCCTTTAGGGAAGGAAATGGTTTGTACCTTGTCTGGCCTACATGACCCCAGATTCCTAGCAATGTAGTTCATTTTTGACAACCTTCTGTATAATCAGGGATGGGTAATAAATGCTGGCCAAGCCAGTGACATCCATATCCCATGAATGAATCAAAAAAGAACTACAGGTTTCAGTCAAATAGAAACTTTTTAAAAATCTATGGAAATGCCATTTTCCAACCTCAAGATCATTCTGCATCCGCTCGCTAGTCTAATCTAGGAGATATGTTAATGAGAATATAGTTATTAGGATCAGAAGCAAGCCAATCAAGCCTGCTCAGCGCTCAAATATCATGGTTAATTTTCTGCCTCATCTCAGTTTTCTCCATCTACTTGCGTACCTTAATTAGCTCCCTAACAGACAGCAGAATTTACTTCAAATATTCACAAATCCAACACCATCAACAAAAATGCAGAAACTTAGACTTACTGACGTAGCAATCTCTCTGTGGTAACGTTAACATGCAGGTTCAGTTGGCAGTTAACAACAGTACCATTCATTTCAAGGTGGCTAGGATACAAGAGCAGACTGCATTTGCATACTGTAGAGATTCAATGAGTTGAGGACTCTGAATTGGTACTCAATGGAGTTTAGAAGGATGAAGAGGGATTATGATTGAAACTTACAGAATACTGAGAGGCCCGGATAGAGTGAATGCAGAAATGATGTTTCCACTAGTAGTAGAGACTCGGACCCAAGGGCACAGCCTCAAAGTGAAAGGATGACCCTTTTGAACTAAGATGAGGAGGAATTTCTTCAGTCAGAGGGTGGTTAATCTGTGGAACTCGTTGCGTTAGAGGGCTGTGGAGCCAAGTCATTGAGTTTATTTAAGACAGATAAATAACGGCGGCACGATGGCACAGTGGTTAGCACTGCTGCCTCACACCTCCAGAGACCTGGGTTCAATTCCCACCTCAGGCGACTCTGTGTGGAGTTTGCACATTCTCCCTGTGTCTGCGTGGGTTTCCTCCGGGTGCTTCAGTTTCCTCCCACAATCCAAAAATGTGCAGGTTAGGTGAATTGGCCAAGCTAAATTGCCCATAGTGTTAGACGAAGGGGTAAATGTAGGGGAATGGGTCTGGGTGGGTTGGCATGGACTTGATGGGCCAAAGGGCCTGTTTCCACACTAAGTTAACTAATCTAATAAAGTAAGTAATCTAATAAATTCTTGATTAGTAAGGTTACAGGGAGAATGGGTGGAGAACATATTAGCCATGATTCAGCAGGAGAGTAGACTCGATGGGCTGAATGGCCTAATTCTGTTCCTACAGCTTATGGTTTTAATGGTAAAGGCAAAAGAAAATGGCTTGGTTAAACCTGATCCTAACTTTGTTACTAAAATCCATTCTAGGTTGGGAACCCTCTGCTGGGTGGTCCCTGCCTAACCCGGTGAAGTGCGAGAACTGAGAGTGCTTCTTTGCCTGGATCCTTTGAGGCAATGCCTTGCATTGTATTTACTCACTAATGTACAGGATGGTACGGTCATCTGCAATGGATTTCTGTTAGTTGTCCGTACTGACTGTTGCTGTAACAGTGATTAGAGGCAATCACTAACAGTGTGGATAGGTTCCTTGCATTGGCTCATAAATTCAGATCTTCACACATGGAAGACACAGAAGAATCACTCAATTTACTGGGTGCTATACTTGTCAGAGTTTCCAAACAATATTGAACATTTAGCCTATTTTTAGGATCAGATGGAGGCAACCATAAGAGGGTTAACTCAGACGACGTCACAGTAAGCTTAAAAAAAAAGTGAACTTGTACTTACATCACCGCTGACTTACAAACCAGATCATCTCAAAGTAAATCACAACTTGTTGATTACCTTTAAATGTGATGATTTTATACAGGGAAACCCCAGAGTCATAGGATTTTACAGTATGGAAAGAGGTCCTTTAATGATCACACCATCCATCTATTGTAGGCCCATTTTCCAGCAATTTGATCAATGTATTGTATGCTATAGCATTTCAAGTGCTCATATAAATAGTTCTTAAATGTTGAGGGTTCCTATCTCTACCACCTTTTCAGGCACTAAGTTCCTGATGCCCACAAACCTCCATGTGAAAATAATTTTACTCAGATCCTCTCTAATTCTCCAATGCCTTATCTTAAAACTGTGCCCCTGGTTAGTGAGCCCTCTAATAAAGAAGAATCAGAAATAATTCTTCCATAGCACCTGTCAACAAGCTAAAGATACGCCATTGCCCATGATTCATTTTGAAGTGTGTGTGGACAGACATGCCAGTCAATCTGCATGCACCATGCAACAAGTTTAGATGAGATGAATAACTAGCTTTGGATGCTGTTAGACTAAGTGCTGGAAGTGTCCCCCTGTGTTTCTTTGAATAATGTTTAACATCTTTCACATCCACCTAAACAAATCAATGAAGCCTCTGCATAAATGCCACTAAAACAAAAAGGCATCTCCAGCAACAATTCGTCAGTACTATACACAAATATACTCAAGTTTATGGGTTTTATGTATATCAAATTAACAAAGCCCAAGACCTCAACAAATTACATCTACATAACATCGTTGACGTAGAAAATAACCAACACCACTTCCAGTGGTGCAAAGAAGTACAAATATATGCCATTTAAAGTATAAACTTTGTGGGCGGCATGGTGGCACAGTGGGTTAGCACTGCTGCCTCACAGCACCAGAGACCTGGGTTCAATTCCCGCCTCAGGTGACTGACTGTGTGGAGTTTGCATGTTCTCCCCGTGTCTGCGTGGATTTCCTCCGGGTGCTCCGGTTTCCTCCCACAGTCCAAAGATGTGCAGGTCAGGTGAATTGGCCATGCTAAATTGTCCGTAGTGTTAGGTAAGGTATAAGTGTAGGGGTATGGGTGGGTTGCGCTTCGGCGGGGCGGTGTGGACTTGTTGGGCTGAAGGGCCTGTTTCCACACTAAGTAATCTAATCTTAAAAAAAAACTGGCTGATTGTGAGGAAAAGGGTATTTTAGAGTGAAAATACCATCCTGAACAATGCCCTTATGTCAAGGTACAAGATACATTGAAACTAAAATTCCAGCATTTGGATCATCGATGCAAATCTTCATAGCAAGAGGTCATCCAAACACAGAACAAAGGGCAAAAATGGAATTTGGAAGAAGGTTTCAATATCACAACTGCTTACAATAATCTGTAAATGTACTGGCCTCTTAAGAGGTAAAATCAGGAATTTCCGAGATAATGTATCGATTTTAACTTAAGAGCAAATTTGGCACTTTGCTAAATTTAGTGAGGATAAGCCTCCTTTGTGGACCATTTTACTAACGAACAAGAGGGAAATGCCAGAAGTACACAGTACAGCAGTAATTCTAAGAAGAGCAAGAAGTGATGAGACAAGCTGACTGTTCATTAGAGAGACCACTACTGCTCCCTCTCTTTCCATTAGACACAGTAAGCATTCCCTCTCTCTCCCATTAGATACACCATTGAGTGGCAGCTAGTGACTAGAGGGTTTCACAGGAATCAGCGCTTGGACCCCACCTATTCACAATCTACAATAATGATTTAGACCCATGAAAGCAACCAGCCCAATACACACAAACGAAGTTGCATCAGGACACTATCCAAAAGGGCCACAACACACTGCAGCACACCAGAGCTGCAAAAAGAGGAAGAGGAACACCTGTACAAGGTATTCGCCAAAAACGGATATCCTCACAATTTCATCAACAGATGCCTAAGGGAAAGACAACGGAACGAGGACATGCCGCAACCCAAAGGACTAGCCACACTACCATACATCAAGAACATCTCTGAAATGACAGGAAGACTACTGCGACCCCTAGGACTCATAACGGCACACAAACCAACAGCCACACTCAGACAACTCACCAGAACGAAGGACCCGATACCCAGCATGAGCAAAACTAATGTAGTGTACAAAATCCCATGCAAGGACTGCACAAAACACTATATAGGACAAACAGGAAGACAGCTAACGATCCGCATCCACGAACATCAACTAGCCATGAAACGACACGACCAGCTATCCCTAGTAGCCACACACGCAGACGACAAGCAACATGAATTTGACTGGGACAACACTACCATTATAGGGCAAGCCAAACAAAGAACAGCCAGGGAATTCCTAGAAGCATGGCACTCATCCACAAACTCCATCAACAAACACATCGACCTGGACCCAATATACCGGCCACTACCGCGGACAGCTGAAACTGACAACCGGAAGCGGCAGGGACAGGCCACTATAAATGCCGGAGGAAACACCACAGAAGCGCTTCACAGGAGGCTCCCAAACACTGAGGATGTCACCTAGACAGGGGACGAAACGTTTGCAACAAAAATTTCCAGCTCGGCAAACAGAACCACAGCAACGAGCACCCGAGCTACAAATCTTCTCACAAACTTTGATTTAGACCAGGAAACTAAACATAATATCTTTAGGTTCGCAGATATATTGCTGGGTAGGAAGTTGAACGATCAGAATGATGCAGAAATGCTTCAGCACAATTCAGACAAATTGAGTGAGTGGGCACTTCATGGTAGATGAAGTACAATCTGGATATATAGGAGGTTATCCACTTTGTTAGAAAAACCAAGAAGGATTATCTGAATGGCAGCAGGCTAGGAAATTGGGAGACGCAACGAGACCTGGGCGGCCTTGTAAGCAAGTCGCTGAGAGTAAGCATACAGGTGCAGCAGGTGGTGAATGCTGCAAATGGATTGTTTACCTTCATGGCAAGAAAATTGAAAGTAGCAATGTCTTACTGCAATTGTGCAGGACATAGGTGAGAACACACCTGGAGTGCTGTGTGCATTTTGGGTCTCCTTAACGGAGGAATGAGGTTCTGGCTATGGAGGAACAGCAGCAGAAGTTTACCAGACTGATTCGTTGGATAGCAGGACTGATGTGTGAAGAGAGACTAGATCGATGAGGATTATATTCCCTGGAGTTTAGAAAAATGAGGGGGATCTCAAATAACCTATAAAATTCTAACAGGATTAGACAAGGTAAACACAGGAAGGAATCATCCAATTACCAGGGAGTCCAAAACCAGGGGTCAGAGTCTAAGAATATGAGGTAGGCCATTTAGCAGTGAGATGAGAAAACGTTTCATCACGGAGTGATGCGCAAATGTTTTCAAGGAGTTAGATATCTCTCTTAGGTATGGATTTGGATGACCAGTTGTAATCATATTCAAAGGCAGAGCAGGCTCTAAGCCCACTCCTGCTTCCCTCCTCAGTGAACATTCTCATCATTTCCTGTCCCGCTTCCCCATTGAGCATACCCATTGCTCTCTCTCCACCAGACAGACTTATCCCCCTAGTTTTAAGTTCTACACCACCCTTTAGTACAAGGCAAACACAAAACTAAACATTATAATGGAATTAAAATAGGCTGGAAGTACTTAGCAGGCTTGTTGTGGATGTATTCAAGTTTCAGTGGACAAGAGTTGTACAGTCAGTCTCTGGAATGTTTTCAGTCGATATACTCATCAAGAATTTGGCAGTAATTAACATACACAGCCCGCAGCAAATGTACTACTGAGCCTCACAAGCATTAGCAGTTTAAAATGCACTGCCAACTTTCACAAAGAACAAGAGCAGACAAAACAGATTATATTTCTGAACAACATTCCTTCCTTAAATGATGGGTCATCTGTTCATATTGCTTAGTTTGGCATAGGATTTGGATACAATTATACCTACCTGGTTAGTTTTGGATAAAAACTGCATTAGCACAGCCTGGAATGGTATTTCAGTTAGAGTAGAAAATATTTACACCACAGAATCAGGACATATCTGCCAATAGTTCCATGGCATCATTTATGCTCCACTGGAGTCTCCTCCCAACCCTGCAGCTAACTTTATCAAGATATTCTTTTTGCCCCTCTCCTTCTTGCCCTTGTCTAGATTTTCCTTAAACATATTTCTAGTATTTATTTCAACTGGTCCTCACAGGAGGATATTCTACATACTAACCATGCTGTTGGCACAGAAGCCTTTTATAGGATTTATTAATGATCCAGGTGCACTCTAGAACACTGTAGGAAGCTAAGAAAGTGATTGCTCGAGCCCTTGCTGAGATACTTGGGTCATCAATAATTACAGATGAAGTGCTGGAAGACTGGAGGTTGGCTAACGTGGTGCCACTATTTAAGAAACTTGGTAAGGAAAAGCCAGGAACTATGGACCAGTGAGCCTGACATCGCTGGTGGGTAAGCCGTTAGAGGGAATCTGAGAAACAGGATTCCTATGTATTTGGAAAGGCAAGGACTAATTAAAGATAGTCAACATGGCTTTGTGTGTGAGAAATCACATCTTGATTGGGTATTTTGAAATAGTAATGAAGAGGATTGAAGAAGGAAGAGCAGTGGACGTGATCGATATAGACTTCAGTAAGGAGTTTGAGGAGGTTCCTCATGGTAGACTGGTTAGCAAGGTTAGATCTCATGGAATACAGGGAGAACTAGCCATTTGGATACAGAACTGGCTCGAAAGTAGAAGACAGAGGGTGATGGTGGAGGGTTGTTTTTCAGACTGGAGGCCTGCGATTAGATTAGATTAGATTAGATTAGATTACTTACAGTGTGGAAACAGGCCCTTCGGCCCAACAAGTCCACACCGCCCCACCGAAGCGCAACCCACCCATACCCCTACATTTACCCCTTACCTAACACTACAGGCAATTTAGCATGGCCAATTCACCTAACCTTTGGACTGTGGGAGGAAACCGGAGCACCCGGAGGAAACCCATGCAGACACGGGGAGAATGTGCAAACTCCACACAGTCAGTCGCCTGAGGCGGGAATTGAACCCGGGTCTCTGGCACTGTGAGGCAGCAGTGCTAACCACTGTGCCACCGTGCCGCCCACAAGAATCGGTGCTGGGTCCACTGCTTTTTGTCATTTTTATAAATGATTTGGATGTGAACATAGGAGGCATAGGTAGTAAGTTTGCAGGTGACACCAAAATTGGAGGTGTAGTGGACAGCGAATAAGGTTATCTCAGTACAACCAGATCCTGATCAGATGGGTCAAATGGCAGATGGAGTTTAATTTAGATAAATGTGAGCTGATGCATTTTGGAAAGGCAAATCAGGACAGGACTTGTGCATTTATTGGGAAGGCCCTGGGGAGTATTGCTGAACAGAGACCTTGGAGTGCAGGTTCATAGTTGCTTGAAAGTGGATTCGTAGGTAGATAGGATAGTGAAGGCGGGATTTGGCATGCTTTCCTTTATTGATCAGAGCATTGCGTATAGGAGTTGGGAGGTCATGTTGCAGCTGTATAGGATATTGGTTAGGCCACTTCTGGAACATTGTGCACAATTCTGGTCTCCCTGCTCTAGGAAGGATGTTGTGAAACTTGAAAGGATTCAGAAAATATTTACAAGCATGTTGCCAGGGTTGGAAGGTTTGAGCTATAAGGAGGGGCTGAAGAGCCCAAAGCTTTTCAACCCTTCCTAACAAGATATAATCTCTCAATTCCGATAAAACATTTAGTAAGTTATGTTTCTAATATGGATGCCAATACTGTTCAATGCTCTCCTGTGGTTGAATCAAGATTTTTAAAAACAAATTGAATATAGCTTCCTGATTTTCGCACTTGCCCAGAAATTAACCCAGTGCTGTAATAAAAACAAACAGAGAATGCTACTGAAACTCAGGAAGTTTGGTAGTATTTGTGAGAGAAAGAATTAATGCTTTGAGTCTAATGACTCCTCTAAAGCATCCACTGCTGGGTTTACTTTTTCATGATCTTTTCAACCTCCAACACTACATTTAGAAATCGTTCCTTCTGCTTTGCTACCTCATTCTGAGAATTGTTTTCTCATGTGTAAGTGGACTCCTTATTCTTCACCCCTAACAGTATATGGTCACACTGAAATTCCTTCATTCATTAAATAGCTGCAAGTATATTACTGTCCTCCTGCAGTTTCTCAGTCTTTCGTAATAACTACACTTCCCAATTTAGTACCACAATTCCTAAGGACATATGGTTGATATAAATGGTGAACTCTGGCAATCCCAGAAACCAATCCTTCTATCATGTCAGTTTGGACTATCATCTGGAATCCTTGCACTGTTGTAGCCATTTTGCTGCTTGACGTCCAATACCACGAATTCTGACCTTAGTCAAGAATGTGCTATGCAGAAACATTTCAAAAGCTTTTTTGTAAGCTTTACAAAAGCTTTCCAAATACATTATGTTTACTCCCTTACCCATATTTTTCCTCTTAGTTAATTCTTCAAAGAATGTCATAAGTAGAGTCAATAGTGATCTCCAATTTCAAAATTGGAGCTCTTCTTTAATTTGTTTCCAGTTTTCAGAGGTTTGTCTTTAACACTCTTGAATAAGAATACACTGTTAAGTTAATTGATCGATAGCTCTTTGGACTTGTTCTAAGGCTCTTGGGGCAGTGGTAGTATCCCTACCTCTGAGCCAGGAGGCCTGGACTAAAATCCCACCTGGGCTAGAGGTATGCAATAACATCTTAGAACAGATTGGTAACATGGCATTGTTCTATCGGAATCACATTGACTGTTATTTACCAATTCTCTGGCACTGTTTCCTTCCTAAAATAAGAATAGTTAATCTATAACTACAAAACTTGTAGTGCCTCTCCCTTCATTGTTTTAAATATGCACAGATACCACCTAGCCTGACCATGCATTTTACCCACTCATGTTTGAAAAATTTATCAAATAGGTTACTTCTTTCTATCATTAATATCTTTATATTTTGTTCTCATTACCTGGAAATTTATAATATATAGCCCTTGACTGTTTTAACGTATTAATACATCAGTAATATACCTTGATACTTCTCTCAACAACTTTCTGTCCCCCCTATTTCTTGGGCTCTTTCCTAACTTTGCAGGATTGCCATTTATCACCCTTTTCTCTGTTGGCTAGGTGTTTAGCAAATGTGTCATTACTGACAAGATTTTCTTTCCTTTGATTTTCTATTCGATGTATTTCTCCTGGAACTACAGGTCATTGTTTGAAATCAATACCAGAAACAGAACTGGAAATGAAAACACCCAAACAGACCAAGACACATAAATAGCAAGTGGGACAGAACACCAACGCTTCACCGGAGGCTCACTGATATTACCTGGCATGGTGAGGAAACATCTAAAAATAAACCCATCAGCTCAGCGAGCAAACTGACAACCTGATCCACAATCTGAGCTACAAATCATCTCCAAGATCTCAAACACTTGCAGGTGCCATACGCGCAAATTAACCGACGCCATCCAATTTCCAGCAACTGTACTTCTGACATGAATGCCTCAGGAAATAGGTATTCTACAATGTGTCAAATACAAACCACCTCTCAATACCTCACAAGCCAGGAGAACAGCAGTATAGAATGGCCGCAGTATGTTACAAGAAATGACAAATGACACCCACAACCAACTCCACACATAAAAATGAGAAATTTCACGCCAACAAACTCTGCACACTAACCTGACTGACCATGAATGGACAACTCTGCTCGAACTAGTCATCAGCATTAAACAGCAGCAGACCAGGACAAAGAAAGATCTGGTCATACAAGAAAAACTAACCAAGTTCTCACACAGCAGATCAGAAACCTGGATAAACATATCCGACCGACCACACACACACACACACACACATTGGAAGAGCCGTCCTAGTACGAGGGGTGACCTACAAGAGACGTTGACAAAAAGGGCTTCCTAGCAGCACACAAATGAACCCCAAAAGATAATGGACTTACAGGAGAAACCCAGCAGGCCAGCAGATAGACAGGAGCATCAACATAAAGTAGAAAGAAAGAAGGGAATACCCTCAACACACTTGAAAGGAAAGCCCTGGAAGGACTCTGAAAAGACAGTAATCGTGTAATCCTGACTATAGACAAAGGGTATATGACAGTTATCCTGAACAGGACACACTACATTAAAAAAGCAAACACACTGACACCTACACCTACCAACAGGTGGTGACGGACCCGACTCCACAGCTAGAAAACTGTATTACACGAACCCTGAGGGAACTACACAAGACACGTGAAATTACCAAGACAGACCTCCAAAGAATTAAACCAGAAGGGTCTAACACACCCCATTTCTATGGATTACCAAAGGTACACAAACAAGGGGCCCCCCTCAGACCCACAGTCCCAGCACACTCACAAACAGGCTAGCAAAGGAACTGCAACAAAAACTACAACACCTTAATAGAAGACTCAATCCACTCCACTCAGGAATACCCTAACATCAAAGACACCAAGATAGAGGACAACAAAATGGCCCTATTCACATTAATAAACAAAACCGTAGCCAAAGAAATATTGACCTCACTGCTGGATAGACCAGGGGGTACAGCAACAACTCCATCAGCAAGGAAAGCATCCTCAAACTGCTGGATCAGTGCTTCACAACCCACTTTACCTTCAACAACAAGATTTACAAACAAATCAACAGGACATCTGTGGGATCATCGATATCAGGACTTACAGCCGAAGCAGTTACGCAGAGGTTAGAATGAACAGCCCTTTCCACAATCTGGCCTAAGCTTTGGGTCCGCTATGTGGATGACACCTTTATCATAATGACCTGCTGTGCTTTTCCAGCACCACTCTGATCTAAACCTTTATCATTATGAAACATGACAAATTAGAAGAAACCTACAAACACAGACAACATAAAATTCACCAAAGAAGAAGAGAACAATAACCGACTCCCCTTCTTGGACGTCATCGTAGAATGAAAAGCCAACGGAGAACTGCAGACCAGCATTTACTGGAAAGCCATACACACCGACCAGATACTCAGCTAAAAAAGCAACCATCCCACAGAGTTGTACCAGGACACAATTCAAATGAGCCACAGCATACTGCAGCACCCTGGAAATACGATAAGCGGAGGAGAAACACCTGTACAATATATTCATGAACAACAGCCACCCGATAAGCGAGGTCCATTGATTCCTGCATAGCGGACCTAAACAGGAAGATGCAACACGCCCACAGTCTCTAATCACCCTACCATACAAAGACATTTCAGAGGTGACCAGACTATTCAGGCCCCGAGGCATCATGGTAGCCCACAAACTTACCACCACACTGAAACAACTACTGATGAATTTAAAAGACCCCATACCCACAAGCAGCAGAACAAACGTAATATATAAAATACCCTGCAAGGACTGCAACAAACGTTACATTGAGTAAACCTGCAGGAAACTAATCACCAGGTTACATGAGCACCAACTATCACTGGTATCCATACACAAAGACAAACAGGGACACCGCATTCATGCTGAGACAGGCAAAACAAAGACATTTGCTGGAAATCCTAGAGACTTGAAATTCAAACTGGAACTCCATTAATAAACATATAGATTTGGACCTCATTTACCAACTTCTGAGAAACAGAACCGGAAATGATATTACCCACTATAACAACCCAAGACACACAAATAGCAAGTGGGATAGAACACCAACGCTTCACCTAGCATGGTGAGGAAACATCTGAGAACAAACCCACCAGCTCAGCAAGCAAACCAACAACATGATCCACAAATCTTCTCCAAGATCTCAAACCAGTTCTGCTCTATTCCCATTTTGCAGTGCATTTCTGGTATACTTTGCATCCTTCCATTCTTATCCACAAAGTTAGTTTCTTTCCTTAATTTACTAGTTTGGTCTTATTTCTAATCATGATCTACTCAACAACTATAAACCACATCATGTTATGACTCCTGTTGCCCAGGTGTTTCCCTCTGCATACTCATCTCATTTGTTGTGTCAACTTCCAATTATAGAATGTAGAACATTACAGTGCAGTACAGGCCCTTCAGCCCTCTATGTTCCACCAACCTGTCAAACCAATCTAAAGCCCTTCTAATCTACACTATTCCATTATCATCCATATATTTATCCAATGACCATTTATATGCCCTTAATGTTGACGAGTCCACTACAGCTACAGGCAGGGCATTCCATGTCCTTACTGCTCTGAGTAAAGGACCTACCTCTAATATCTGTCCGAAATCTATCACCCCTCAACTTAAAGCTATGTCCCCTCATGCTAGCTATCATCATCCAAGGAAAAAGGCCCTCACTGTCCACGCTATCTAATCCTCTGATTATCTTCTATGCCTTTATTAAGTCATCTCTCAACCACCTTCTCTCTAACAAAAACAGTCTCAAGTCCCTTAGCCTTCCCTCCATACCAGGCAATATCCTGGTAAATCACCTCTGCATCCTTTTCAATGCTTCTACATCATTCCTATCTATGCAGCAACCAGAACTGTATGCAATACGCCAAGTGTGGCCGCACCAGAGTTTTATACAGCTGCAATAGGACCTCATGGTTCCGAAACTCAATCTCTCTACCAATGAAATGCCTACTTAATAATCATACCAATCTGGGTGGCAACGTTCAGGGATCTATGCACATGGACACAGATCTCTCTGCTCATCCACCACTACCAAGAATCTTACCATTACCCCAGTACTATGTATTCTTGTTACTCTTTCCGGAGTGAATCACCTCACACTTTTCTGCATTAAACTCCATTTGCCACACCGCAGTCCAGCTCTGCAACTCATCTATGTCCCTCTGTAACCTGCAACATCTTTGGCACTGTCTACTACTCCACCGACCCTAATGTCATCCATAAATTCACTAACTCATACTTCTACGCCCTCATCTAGGTCATTTATAAAAATGACCAAGTGCAGTGGTCCCAAAACAGATCCTTGCGGTACATACTAGAAACTGAACCCCAGAATGAGCTGTCTTCTTACAGCTAGCCAATTCCTGATCCAAACCACCCAATCACATGCCTCCATATTTTGTGCAATAGCTTATCATGGGGAACTTTATCAAATATTTTACTGAAATCCATATATACCACATCAACCACTTTACCCTCATTCACCTGTTTGGTCACCATCTTAAAGAACTCATAAGGTTTGTGAGGCACGATCTACCCTTCTTAAATCGTGTTGACTATGCCTAATCAACATATTCCTTTGTAGATGATTATAAACAGTCTCTTATAATCCTTTCCAAAAATTTGCCCACAACTGGTCTATAATTGCCAGGGCTGCCTCTACTTCCCTTCTTGAACAAGGGGACATCACTTACTATCCACCGGTCTTCCGGCACTATTCCTGCAGACAATGACGACATAAAGATCAAAGCCAAAGGCTCTGCAATCTCCTCCCTGCCTTTGTGGTTAATCCCATCGGGATGCTCTCTGTGGCACTTTTAACATACTGTGTAAGAATGGAGTACTGCACCCAATGTAAAAACAAAGTCCATCTCTGGGTCCCTTTTCATGCCACTTATATGCAAAGTGTTGAATCTAGAGCACTACAGAGATAGGGCTAGGAAATGGGACTAGCTGGGGAGCTCTTTCAGAAACCAGCACGACATGATGGGCTGAACAACCTCCTTTTTTACTGTAAAAGTCTACAATTCTTAGCTGTTTCTTTTGGTATAATTAAAATCTCTCAACTATTACTCTATGCTGTTTACTTATTTCATGTTTGTTTACATATTTCTTCCTCCGCTTCCACTGCACCTACGGTGAAGTTGCAATTGATTTATTTTATGGCAACTGATCCCTACCAACATTTTACTTAGATACAGATACATCAAGTTTCTAATC
This sequence comes from Chiloscyllium plagiosum, assembly GCF_004010195.1. NCBI lineage: Eukaryota > Metazoa > Chordata > Chondrichthyes > Orectolobiformes > Hemiscylliidae > Chiloscyllium > Chiloscyllium plagiosum. The sequence continues at coordinate 741,595 of NC_057740.1, forward strand.
TTTTGTTAGCTGTCTGTCTATTCTCTGATGAAATTATTTAACCTTTAATTAAATAACCACTCACCACCTCCTGCTTTGCCAATCAGTTCTGATTGTGATACAACATGTAATTTGTAGATGTCAGTTTTCTTTACACAGGTATGATTTAGTTATTGATGCTACTTATGATTTCTTGCCAAACTGCTGCTTCAGTTCCTTTGTTTTATTTTGAATGTCAAGTAGCTTAAGTTATCTATATTAGTGGTTCCTTTTCCTTAGAACTAGAGGGCGTAGGGTGAGAGGGGGGAAGATATAAAAGAGACCAAAGGGGCAACTTTTTCACGCAGAGGGTGGTACGTGTATGGAATGAGCTGCCAGAGGATGTGGTGGAGGCTGGTACAATTGCAACATTTAAGAGGCATTTGGATGGGTATATGAATTGGAAAGGTTTGGAGGGATATGGGCCAGGTGCTGGCAGGTGGGACGAGATTGGGTTGGTATATCAGGTTGGCATGGATGGGTTGGACCGAAGGGTCTGTTTCCATGCTGCACATCTCTATGACTCTATGACTCTAACAGCATTTGTTCCTCTTATTCTTTATCGGAGTATGACCTTTACTGTCATCTCTTATTTAATCTTCAATTCATGTTATTTATACAATATCTTTCCCCCTCTATTTAACTTGTTCAATGTGGGATTAAGAAACAATTAAAGGTACAATTACACTCATGGGATGTATTCTCACAGACTACTCTTTGGAAAGATAGAGGAGCAAATTTGGAGAGAAATTATATAGATCCATGAACAGCAGAGGAGTGACAATTGGGAATTTCTGAAGCACGTTCAGGAAAACTTCCCCAGCCTAATGCAGAAGGTGATTTGCCAGATTTGTTCCAAAAATCAGATGGAACAAATGCATCAAGTGTCACAAAGGGAACATTTAGAGAAGTGATCACTGTACCATAAGGTTTAGATCACGATAGGGAAAGACAAGGTGCAAACCAGGGTAAAACATAGTTAACTGCAGGAGTGTAATTTCAGTGGGTTAAGAATAGACCTGTGCAACATAAGCTGGAAATAAAGACTGAGACACAAAACTGACTTTTTCTGGATGGAGTAGTGCAAATTCAGACTACTTCAAGAACTCTGCACTTGTGGAGGTGAGATCTCCCATTGGACCACTGGGTTTTCAAGTCATTTAAGAAACATCAACTTCCTCATGAAATGTAGAAGTATTTCATAGAAAGGGTGGTGGGGATGGGAGGTTGCTTTCTCCTATGCTGCCTTAAAGGGGAGACGGCTCAGGTATTGAAGTACACTTTCAAGATGGGAAAGGAAAAGCATCTAAAGCCAGAAATCCCTCAATGACCAAAAAACAAAAGAGATGAAGCCGACAAACAGTGTTTATGATATATCGGGCTAATAACAAGTGGAAGTTTGACTGATGATTATAATATAAAATAAGGACATAATTTTAACACAAGTGCAAGGTTCAGTGGTTAGCATTGCTGCCTCACAGCGCCAGAGACCAGAGTTCAATACTACCCTCAGGCAAACGCTTGTATGGAGCTTGCATGCTCTCCCTGTGTCTGTGCAGATTTCCTCCAGGTGCTCCAATTTCCTCCCACAGTCCAAAGATGTATAGGTTAGGTGAATTGGCCATGCTAAATTGCCATTTGTGGAGAAAAGGTGAATTTGCCATGGGAAATACAGGGTTAGAGAGTTAGGTAGGGAGGGAGGGTGGGTCTGGTTTGGATGCTCTTTGGAGGGTCGGTGGTGGACTCAATGGGCCAAATGGCCTGCTTCCACACTGTAGGGGATTCTATGAATCTAATAGAGACTTGGAGATATGTATTTAGAAATGGTTGAAAGACTGTGCAATTTGGGAAACTAATTAAAAAGGAATATAGTATCCTGGACTTTACAAAATGAGACATGAACACAAAAGCAAGGAAGATACATTGAGCCTTCATAAAATGCTAACTTGACCTCAAGTCGACAAGGATGACCAGGCTTTACAGTGGGTGCTGTAAACGTTTGACAATGGCTTCAAAGATGCAGGAATTCAATTACATGGATGGTCTGAAGTTAGGCGTATTCTCCTTAGAGAAGGCAAAGCAGACGAGATTAGATAGAGGTATTCAAAATTATGACAGGTCAAGACAAAGTTGAAAAACTGAACTAAAAGCAATATAAGAAAACTATTCCTCAATGCAGAATTGTTAGGATCTGGAATCAACAACCTGAATGGGTGCTGAAGGCAAATTCGATTGCACCTTTTAAGAGGGTAATCATTTGAAGATGAAAACATTGCAGGTAAGCCAATTGTTCAAGAGCTCTCTCAGTGCTAGGCCAGAAGGTAGCAGTTCAAGCCCCACAAGCTCCAGAATTGTCATTGTGATCTAGATGGATTGCATTTTCTGTGCAGTAACTGTTCTGAGATTCTACATTTACCACAGCTGTGATGGGTCTTATGAAATAGTAGAAGGAGCCCATTACGCTCATGGAACCTGCTCTGCTATTCAATAAGATCATTGCTGATCTGATACCAAGACCAAAAAGTTATCTGGAACCAAGGTTTATTTGTTTTAAAGGAAATGGAAGGAAAAAAACAAACAATAAACAAAGTAGGGTTTTGGTAATTTTCATTATTACAACATTTCTCATCCAGTCAACTGGAGCCAAATATGACCAAATTTAGGGCTTTGCAATGATACCTCTGCAAGGAAATGTGCTCAAAACTTGCTCGCACTGGAATGATCATTGCAGTCAAATCTTACAGGTTCAGTGTGTACTGCAAGGCAGCAAGGCCATTTGTTTAATGCTCAGAGACAACTTAACACCCAAAATAATACTCCCAGCATCTGCAATGCTGTCCATTTTCTGTTCAAAGAGTCTCTGTATAGACTCCTGCTTTCTATCGACTGCTACGATGTGTGACCTGAAGTATTTATTTAGAATCTCTAGTGGACATAAATATTAATCATGAAGTTGTTGAAAAGAACACAGTAGAGCAAAAATGGTACATTTGTGAATAACGCAAATGACTTGACTGTAGTCACCAAGTGTGCAATGCTTTCAAAAAGACGTCACTTAATCAAGGCCATGGGTCTAAAATGAACAAAGCCTTAATCCCTTCACTCTGTGAAATACCTCGCATCTAATTTTCTGAGTTGAAAACCCAATCGATGACCTTGTTTTTGCTTTTAAAAGTACTCGGAATCTGCATCACTACCTCCAGAAAAAGATAAAAAAATTCAAGCCATGACTAACCCAGGAGGAAATTCAGCGTCAATAGCTTTGATGAAAAGTGACTTTAGCTGTAGACAATTAATGAATTGAATTAATGAATATTTTCCAAATATTACTGTCACTTGACCAAAGTATTTTTAAGTTGGAACTGCACAGTTTTCGATATTCATGTGTTTGGAGAAAGCTGTGCATGTCTGTTATTTTTCAAGAGAATAGCTGCTTCATGCTTTAACTTTTGTTAATAAACTTTGCACCTTTACTCAAGTAAACTTTTTTGCAATAAATGAGTTCTTTGTTAATTCAAGGAACTTGGAAGACTTGTTAGCGAGTTTTGAGATGACTTGTTTCTGACACTAAGTTATAGAGTCCATAATTTTAATTGGGAATATAATCTTCCTATTTAAATTCAAACTTTGTTACTGCCATAAAACCCTGGCTGCAGTCTGCATGGAGGTAGATTAATGTACAAAAGACCCAAGCTTTTGATCTGAAGTGAACAGCCTTAACTATTCTGGGCAAACGACAATCACTGTGGAATGCGTTCAATTTCTTCTTTGAGCAGGTGTATAAATATATTGTATGTTACACACAATTAAATGTTTCTTCAAGTTTCTTTACGTAAAGAAAAACAGATTTGTATAGTGTTTTTCATGATCACCAGGTATCTCAAAGCACTTTTCATTTTCTTTGAAATGCAATCACTGTTCTCGTGTAAGAAACACAACTGCCAATCAGTACACAGTCAAAATTTTCTGCTCCAACCCTTGGAACCAGAAGCGAGGGATTCAAAGACGAATGAGCTATCAACAGTTACAGGTGTCAGGGCTGAGGATGGAAACCTGGAATGCTCGCCATCAAAAAGCTGTTGAGAGTAAGGATCAACTGAAAGGTAGATTGGAGGATTTTTGTTAGGCAAAGGATATTAAATCAAGTTAAACCAAGATGGGTTCTAACTAATTGAAAAGGGGAGGGGCTGAATGATCTCCATCTTACTCTCGCACACTACTGAAAGCAGTCTCAGAGCAATTGGTACATAACACAGGTAGCAACTGTCTTTGTTAATCAGCCGTGTGAAACATTAATGACAACTACAGATTCACCTTGGTATAATCACAGTTATCACGCACTGGGACAAAGTTCTGTGCTTGTTCCAAACAGCTGTCAAAGCTTATTGCCAATTTTTATTTAATCCTCCAATGTTAAACCACAGCCATTGGATTAGAGGACAGAGTAGGGACTTAACTGGGATGGATCCTCATTTACTTCATTATTAACAACTGTTGTGGTTGCAGTGGGTGATGTGGAGGTTTGGGAAAGCAATCACAGATCTAAAACAGTCAACAACTTATGTAAATTGCTTGTCGCGTGAATCAAAAATTCAGCCAGAGCTGTTTGGAGGGACATCAGAGAGAGGAATGTAATTAGAATTATGGAAATCATAAACAAAATGTGCTTACAACATCCCTCCAAAGATTGTCTCAACAGACCGTTTCCAAATTTTAAGTTAAAAAAGCAATACCGCCATCTATTGTTCATGAGTGCACCATGCACCTACCTGTATTCCTGAAGTGGTAAAATAGGGAATTTCAAACTTCACACTGATGGGTGGCTTTCCCTCCTTGTCTTCGGCTTCCACACTAGGGAGTCCAAAATGTGCTCTCATCAGATATTCCTTCCCACCCTGCAGACAGAGATGAAAAATCAAGTCAGACAGGCAAGAGGACACTGAACGTGATCACATTTACTGCACATCTCCAAGCAGCCCATTACTATTCCTGCATCTGAGCAGGACTCTCCCACTAGTAGCCAAACTCAAACTTCAATGTTGTTATAATTTGGGCATAAAGCTTGCATCTGTGAAAACTTGTCTAAGTTACAGAGACTGCCAACTAAGGAGAAACAGTAAAACTAGGTAGCTAAGAACTACAAATAAACAAGTTGGACAAAACACGCAAGTCTGCAAAGCTGCAGTGAATGCAACTTAATACAGACAAGTGAGGAGTACTCACATAGGAAGGGAAAATGAGCACAATGTAGTACCCAAACAACAAGAAAATTGAAACAGACCAAGGGATATTAGCATATTCAATCCTCAACAAGTGCAACCAATGCAGAGCAGCACCCAATAAAACTAGTAGAATTAGGAACTATAGAGAAAAGCAGATCCAAGTTAGGAAATGTGATGTACATGTATTGGGCACTGGTCGGTGAGCATCTTAAGTTCAGGTCATTGGACATACCAGCACGAAAGGCATTGAAGAAGAGAGTCACAGGGTGGGGGTCTGCTTGTCAGTGTCAAGGGTCTGAGTCATGCAGAAAAACATTCCTGGAATAGAATGTTTTAGGGGAGGATAATACAGGGAGATACTAGATAACAGGCAAACCCAAAAAATTACTCCAAAATAGGCTCTGAGAATAAAACAAGGGGACACCGGTTAAAATTAGTAAAAGCACATTTAGGACTGAGGTCAGCAAGTTCTCTGCAAAGAAAGATCAACACATGGAATCGACCCAGACAGAACAGTGAAGCCAAAAACCTGGGATCATTTAAGAAACAAATGGGTGCCATTAATCATGTAATGTTTCTAGAAAGAAGATGAATCTAATCTTTACAATTACAGTGAACAACACAAAATACTTAAATGTACCTATTAGGCAGTAGAATTGAGACTACCGAAGAAAGGAAATTCAGTTAAGGGAGTAACAAATTAGATTCAAAAGCCTGGTGAAAAGTGAATAACTAATGCATAGGACATCAGAGTAGTTTTGCAGTGGTTAGAAGTGGGCAGTGGTGTGACATACAGCAAAGATGGCAAAATAAATATTTTTAGGAACTAAAGAAATAGAGCTATGAAACAAGAAACCAAAGGAGCATGTCAACACTGATGAATAGGTAGAATAATGGCAAGGAATGGGGATAAAAGGGATATGGGAAGAGGAATAGCACATGTGATAAGGATACACAGAACATGATGTTCACAATTGTGGAGCACGCATTCCTGAACAAAACTCGGGGTGGAGGTGAGATCAGCTCATTATCTGATGATTCACTGCTAAATACGGTGAGTCTAAGGAATCCTGGTTGAAATGGCATACCTCACACACTAAGCATTATTGATCTGTGTTGCAATTTGAATTAGAATGCGGGGTGAAGAGTGGATAAGTGATCAAATTACGAAAGAAATTTCACAGAAATAGGCCATCAGCCCAACCAGTTCAAGCAGAAATTTACTCTCCACTCGGGCATCTTCCCAACCTCTCACTTATATCTGTTCTGAGGAAGTGTCATATTGGACTTGAAGCGCTGACTTTGTTTTTCTCTCTACAGATGCTGCCAGCATCTGCAGTACTTTGTTTTTATTTAGTTATTAACACAGCTATTAGTATAATCCTCTAATTCTCCCTCATCTTTTCATCTAACTTCCCTGAAATACATCATTATAATTTGCCTCAACCACTCTGTGGAGGTAGTTCCACATTCTCATTGAATTCCTTTTGTGAATACTTGAATATTTTATATTGTTGATGTCCAACTTTGGTCTGGCCTTCAGTCTCACACAATCCACCTGTCTATCTGCCCATTCATCCATCCCTCAGTCTTACAAAGTCCCCATCAATTTATCCATCCACTAGTCTTTCACAGACTCTCTGCCCAGCCTGTCTGCTGTAGTAACAACTAATTTAAAATAATCAATCAAACCTCATACACGGCTAATTAAACCTGCTAGAAATATCAGATTTTGATAATATGCAAGTATAAGGAATTTGTTCATGCCTTGTGGCCTTTTTGAATTAGCCAGGAAACTTTGGAGCCTATAGTATCCTGTCTCTTGGCAATACTTTGGCCAAGCCACGTCAGCAAATCAATATCCTGCTCACCATGGTATAAACTGTAATTGTTTGCAATTTGGCATTCTTTCATTTTCCTGATCAGTGCAAGATAGAAAAAACTTCAGCAATAGATCTCTCTCTCCAGCAATTTATTAATTTTACAACATGGATTATTTATGCTAACTGTTCACTACTTACAAGAACAGTCTAATTAAAGTTCAGTACAAGCTCAGAATAACCTCTGCACATTTCAAATTCTGTCCTCTACAAACTAAGCTGGGTTTTTTTTATAGCCTTGTTCACTTGTGTTGCTACTTTTAGTGATTTACATATTCCTTTTCTCAAATCTCTTTGATAATCAATCCAGATTCTTACTTTGCAAGTAATATAATTTGCCAACTTATTGCTATTCCACAACTTGATTAATGTAGTCTTAAATTTGCTCGATGAGGTTTTAGTGGTGTAATTGTAGTGTTCCTACCTCTAGACTAGAAGGCCTGGGTTCAAGTCCCACCTGCCATGGGAGGTATGTCATAACACATCCAGACAGGTTGATTAAAGTAACTAGTATGTGTCCTCATCTCTCATTATTGACAGTGCCCTCCTCTAATTTGATGTCATTGCAATTTAGAAGTTGTGCTTTGAATTCCAAGTCAAAAGTGTTATCAAAATGTCAAAAACAGTGGTCCCAATATTGTTCCCTCTAAGACACCAAAGTTTCCATCTCTGTCATGCTGAATAAAGCTTTATCCTCATTCTGCTTCCTGTCTAGCAGCAGTCAGTGAAAACAACCAGTGCATTGACTAGGCTTGTTTTCTCTTGACTGGAGATGAAGAGTGACCGAACTGGATTGTTTACGATGATGAAAAGAACGTTTAATAGAGGGAAATTAGTTCTACTATCGGAAAAGGGAATCGAAAATCTTAGAATTCGACCAGTCAGGGAAATATCCAGAAGCACTTCCCCACATAAAAGTCTTTGACATCGGGGCAATTAAAATTATCGAAGTATGCTGATCAGATTTTTCTTAAGCAAGGGTATTAAGACTTTTGAAACCAAAGAAATTAAAACAAACAAGTTAAAACACTAATTGGCCGTGATATATTTGAATGGTGAAATAAGCATTTAGCCTTCCAAGCCTGTTTCTAGATTTCAATACATATTTCACAGGCTTGCATTTTAAAATAGTCTTTACTATACACAGAAGATAAACTCCAAGAGCCCTAATACCCTCGCTGAACAAAAATCTGATCAATCCACTTGAAAAATTTTAAAATCATCACTCCAATAACCACCAAAAAGGATCCTTACCGGGAATGATTTGATTGACCATACTATTTCGCTGCTTTCTGGCACCCATTTCACATTACCCACTGTGGTCTTAAACTTGGGCGAGTCTGCATCGTTTGGGACTGGAATGTGGATCTCGACATTGTTCGCTGTCGACCTACGTTTGAACTGACTTTTTGCCTGGAGGAGACAACAAATTTTTGAAGTTTTTGATGTCTTTTCATTGATAACGCAAAAACACAGCACATGACATATTCAATTAAAGTTACACCTTCTGTTACGCACTCAAATTGGAGGTACAATTCAACATTGACACCAGAATTATACAAACACGATTAGTGTAATTTGCACCAAAACCCAGTGCCAACTGGTTAATATAGGGAAGCGCAATTTCTGGAATGAGAGGCTCCTAAGAGGAGAGGATGGGTTGATATTCTCTAAGATTTAGAAGAATGCGAGATGATCTCATTTAAAACTAATAAATTTTTAAGAGAATTTTGCAGAATAGATGCAGACAGGCTGTTACTCCTGACTGAACTGAGGTGGTGGAGGCTGATGTAGACACTGTCCACATCAGCTTATACTTTGACAAAGACTCACTATGGCCGGTACCTCCGATTCTGAGTTCCAATCAGATTGGCAGCTAGATTCCATTACTCTCACCAGGTGAACTGCTGCTTCAAGTAACCAACACAGACATCAGCATTCCTCTGTGCTTATACTGCCTTACAATTTTATGGTGTCCTTGCAGCGTGTTTCTCACAACACCGTGTGGGTGAATGTTTTCTCACTGCACGTTACATAGAAACATGGCCCAGAATCACCAAGAAGCAATTATCACCGGATTGCAGCTTCACACAAAAACACCTAACCCAACGCTGACCGGTACTATAAACCAAAACAAAAATACTGGAAAAATCAGGCAGCTGCCCAACCCGCTGTGATTTCCAGCAATTTTTTGTTTTCAGTACAGATTCTAGCATCTTCAGTAATTTGATCTTACTGGCCAGTACTATCTCTGGGATGTCAAAACATGGCCTTCAAAGTTAGAAAACTGTGAAGTACATTGGGTATGGAGGAGCTCTGAATCAGAATAGAGTCAGGGAAAGACAGGGCTTTAAGTTTAAATATTTAGTGTGAGAGTATTACCAAAGATGGGGAAATGGAGGCAGAGAGTTTGTGGGGAGCTGTAAGTGTCGGTAGATAGGTAGGTGAGTAATTAGATTACTGATTAGATTAGATTAGATTACTTACAGTGTGGAAACAGGCCCTTCGGCCCAACAAGTCCACACCGACCCGCCAAAGCGCACCCACCCAGACCCATTCCCCTACATGTACCCCTGCAACTAACACTACGGGCAATTTAGTATGGCCAATTCACCTAACCTGCACATCTTTGGACTGTGGGAGGAAACCGGAGCACCCGGAAGAAACCCAAGCAGACACGGGGAGAATGTGCAAACTCCACACAGTCAGTCGCCTGAGGCTGGAATTGAACCCAGGTCTCTGGTGCTGTGAGGCAGCAGTGCTAACCACTGTGCCACCGTAATTGGGCAGTTTGGTTGGGAAAGGCAGTCAGGGGTCTGGTCAGCAGGACCAGAGGCAGGGAAAGGGGTGTAGTTATGCCAGGCCTGTGCGATGCAGGGGATAGGTAGTGTGTTCAAGGAAGGGGAAGTTCAGGGTGGTCAATGGGTATCAGTCAGGTTGGTCTGGGCCAGGGACAGAAACCTACAGAGTCCCAATATCAGTCTTGTGCCTGGTGTCCATGTTTAAAACTACACATCAGGGTAGGCACGGTACAGAGTTATATACTATGTGGCTGGTCTTGGCAGTCACAAAGTGAATACAGATTGCAAATGAGTTTTTGATAGGGTGGAGTATGCTTCTCAAAGGTATCACAATCATGTGGGATAGGGTGAATGGAGCTGCAGATTTTCTAGCTGTCACTATTTTTATGCTCTTTTAGACCAGTATTATTAATGCCAGAGATTAGGTAAGAAATTGACAGTTTGGCTTTAAATATGAACTAACGTGATGCCTGGACAGCAAAGGGAATTCTGAAGTAGGCAGCACAGAGTCAGTTACATGGCACGGAAACAGACCTTTCGGTCCAACCAGTCCATGCCAACCATAATCCCAAACTAAACAAGGTCCCACCTGTCTGTTCCCAGCCCATCTCTCTCCAAAGCTTTCCAGCATGATGGTTAATTGTATTTTCTACTCTTCTTCAACAAAGATGATACTGATTAAGTTTATTACAGCTGATTTGTCAGAGAGTTAGATCTGAGTTTCTGAAAGCCCTATGAATATTTCAGAAAATGGTCACTCACTCCAATATCCATTTGCAAATTTGCATGTGAGAAAAAAAGTAGCTGACCTTAATCATGTACTCTATTCGACTGTGGGAGTGCTTCTCAATCACTGACTCGATCCAGATCAGAGGCTTGACCTGGTGATCAAAAAGATGCAGAAGTGTTACCAACAGCTGTGGTTTTGAATGGACAAGCTGCATATCAAAAGTCAACATTCCCTAGGGCAGGCTCAGTACTCATCTGTACTAAATGAAAAAGTCCACATTAATGCAAGGATGTGGCTACGTACTACTATACACACACACAAGGAAACCTCGACAGTATATGCTTCACAATTACAGATGCAGTTCTTTAAAGAAGATCAGTTAGTTCAATGTATACATTTAATCAAGAGCACATACATTAGGCATTAACTAACTCATTAAAACAGTGGTGTTAGTGGTACGCCCAAAGGATTTCAATCATGAGCCAAGACCTGTACACTGCAGGCTGTTAGCACTGCATTATTGGAAATCATGTATTCTACATCTTTCTGCTTTTGTTTACTTGATTACAGATTTGGAGACAGAAATAGCTTACCAAAAATTCGGCATGCACAGAATACCAGAAAAAGTTATAAAATTCAGGAGAAAATAACTAACAAACTATTTTCTTTGGAGAAGCATTATCAGATTTGAGAGAAAAACTGTAAACTCTCTGGGCTGTGAATATGAATTTCAAAATTGGTGACTTACTTGTAAGATAGCCTAATTATCACACACAGCCCTTTAATCAGGATTAATTGTTAATTTTCATGCTAGGACAACTCTAGGTTGCCTAGTCACACATTGAGGTTTGATGACTTCCACAAGTACTTGCTCTATAATTATAGCTTGGCATGTCAATACAACAAAACAAGGCCAACTAAGCATTTTCCCAAAGTTGAAAGTTATGTTTTATACAAACCTCTGGAACTTTTACAGCTGAACATAGGACTAAAGAAGCATGGCAGCACAACTCAAGCCACAGACCCTGGCCCTCTCTTTCATTGCAACTGTAACCTGCCCAAACTGACCAACTGAAGCTCCAACAACATCTTAACCCACCCAACGTCACATATGACCACGATCCCACTCACTCAGTCATTCTCATAACCCAGGCAACAGCCCCATTCCCATCTACAACCCCAATTTACTCACAGCAGTTTCCATTCATTCTGAGGATCCAAATTCACCTAATTGAGATAACAGATTCCCCTTATTCTGCCACCATCCAATCCAGATTCTCTAAATTACCACTTCAAAAAAAGGTCAGCACTTGCCTTGATTTGGATTTAGGATGTTTCGCTGAAGGAGTCAGATTCTGCTGAGCAGAAACATCCAGAACAGTTCTACTGGTGTGGTTATATTTATTGGCTTTCAAGTACTGATGTTTCAGATTTCAGCGGTTTCAACAAGTATAACATCCACTTAACTAATCCAAGCAGCTATCACTTCCCCATCAGCCCTTTGAGTTTGCTCCACCATTTACTAAGATCATGGCTATCTGTCACTCCACATTCCTGCCAAAGATCCCCTAATAACTTCCTATTTCCTTGCTTATCAAGGATTGATCTCTGCCTTAAAAATATTCCAAGAGCTTGGTACCACTACCTTTTAAAGAAGAGAGTTGCAAAGACCCACAAAAAAAATCTTAAAATAAGTGCCTTTTTTTTAAAAACCAAAACCATTCATTCTGGATTCTCACAAGAGGAAATGACCCTTCCACATCCATCCCGTCAAGACCTATAGGAATTTTATATATTTTAATCAAGTCACCTCTTACTCTTCTAAACTCCAGCGCATAAAGGTCAGACCTGCCCAACCCTTCCTCATAAGACAACTTGCCCATTCCAGATATTAGTCTAGTAAACCTTCAAATTTCTTCCAATGCATTTATATCCTTCTTTAATTAAGGTGACCAATGTGATACACAGTATTCCAAATGTAGTCTCAACAGTGTCCTGTACAACTGAATTTCCAATCTAATGGAAACTTTTTTAATCCTCAGTAATTTTGCAACATTAAAAGCTTTGCAGAACAAAAGAGTTCCATGTATTTAATCCCCTGCAAGTGAGTAATTTATTGAAGTAACTGGCAATGCACTGGATCACAATATTGATAAATTCACTGGGAATCTTAATGATTTCCCCAAGTTAATATTAGATTAGATTAGATTCTCTACAGTGTGGAAACAGGCCCTTCGGCCCAACAAGTCCACACCCACCCAGACCCATGCCCCTACAATCACCCCTGCGCCTAAGACTACGGGCAATTTAGCATGGCCAATTCACCTGACCTGCACATCTTTGGACTGTGGGAGGAAACCAGAGCACCAGGAGGAAACTCATGCAGACACGGGGAGAATGTGCAAACTCCACAAAGACAGTTGCCTGAGGTAGGGATTGAACCCGCGTCCCTGGTGCTGTGAGAAAGCAGTGCTAACCACAATACACACATATAATGTTGACTGCACAGTTGTTACCGACTCATCCATGGTTCATTGTGCCCAGCTCAGTACCTACATGTGTGTTCAAACGGTAGGACATCAACTCAAACTCTCCATCAGGAGGAATGAAGGAAATGGTTCTGTCATTCTCAAATCTAGAGAGGCGCACACATTGGTGAAATTTCACATCTTCCAATTCCACAGATTTGCTTTTCCCTCCTGCCTCAGGAAAGAAAGGAAAACATTTTAACATAGTCTGGGTGCTGACACGTAGAACACTTCTCTTCAAACTAAACAAAAATCAAAGATTTTGTTGATTGTTCCTTCACTGTTCTTTGGCAACAACACAAACACAATGTGTTAAGTGGGAAAGGATTCACATTTTTGGATCACTGGAAGCTCTTTTGGAGCAGAAGTGACCTGTACAAGAAGGACAAATTGCACCTAAATTGGAAAGAGACTAATAACTGGTAGGGAGATTTGTTAGAGCTGCTCGGGAGGATTTAAACTAGTAAGATGGGCGGAGGTGGGGGAAACCCAAGGAGATAGTGAAGAAAGAGATCAATTTGAGACTGGTACATTTGAGAACACATGCGAGTCAAACGGTCAGGGCAGGCAGGGACAAAGCAGAGAACAAGGTAGGACTGATAAATTAAACTGCATTTATTTCAATGCAAGAGGCCTAACAGGCAAGGCAGATGAATTCGAGGCATGGTTAGGAACATGGGACTGGGATATCACAGCAATTACAGAAACATGGCTTATGGATGGACAGGACTGGCAGCTTAATGTTCCAGGATACAAATACCACAGAAAAGATAGAAAGGGGGGCAAGAGAGGGAGTGGCATTTTTAATAAGAGATAACATTACAGCTGTACTGAGGGAGGATATTCCCGGAGATATATCCAGGGAGGTTTTTTGGGTGGAACTGAGAAATAAGAAAGGGATAACCGCCTTATTGGGATTATATTATGCACCCCCTAACAGTCAGAGGGAAATTGACAAAAAAATTTGTAAGGAGATTTCAGTTATCTGTAAGAATGATAGGGTGTTTATGGTAGGGGATTTTAACTTTTCAAACATAGACTGGGACTGCCATAGTGTTAAGGCTTTAGATGGAGAGGAATTTATTGTGTGTACAAGACAATTTTCTGATTCAGTATGTGGATGTACCTACTAGAGAAGGTGCAAAACTTGACCTACTCTTGGGAAACAAGGCAGGGCAGGTGACTGAGGTGTCAGTAGGGGAGCACTTTGGGGCAGTGACCATAATTCTATTAGATTTAAAATAGTGAAGGAATAAATGGACCGGATGTAAAAGTTGAAGTTCTAAATGGGAGAAAGGCTAATTTTGACGGTATGAGGCAAGAACTTTCAAAAGCTGCTTGGGGGCAGATGTTCGCAGGTAAAGGGGCGGCTGGAAAATGGGAAGCCGTCAGAAATGAGATAACAAGAGTCCAGAGACAGTATATTCCTGATAGGGTGAAAGGAAAGGCTGGTATGTGTAGGGAATGCTGGATGACTAAAGAAATTGAGGGTTTGGTTAAGAAGAAGGAGGAAGCATATGTCAAGTATAGACAGGAGAGATCGAGTGAATCCTGAAGAGTATAAAGGCAATAGGAGTATACTTAAGAGGGAAATCAGGAGGGCAAGAAGGGGACATGAGATAGCTTTGAGAAATGGGGTAAAGGAGAATCCAAAGGGTTTTTACAAATATATTAAGGACAAAAGGGTAACTAGGGAGAAAATAGTGCCCCTCAAAATTCAGCAAGGCAGCTTTTGCGTGGAACTGCAGGAGATGGGGGAAGATACTAAATGAATATTTTGCATCAGTATTTACTGTGGAAAAAGACATGGAAGATATAGAATGTAGGGAAATAGATAGTGCCATCTTGAAAAATGTACATATTACAGAGGCGGCGGCACTGGATGTCTTGAAATGCATAAAGGTGGATAAATCCTCAAGACCTAATCAGGTGTACCCTAGAATTCTGTGGGAAGCTTGGGAATTGATTGCTGGGCCCCTTGCTGAGATATTTGTATCATTGATAGTCACAGGCGAGGTGACAGAAGACTGGAGGTTGGCTAACGTGGTGCCACGTTTAAGAAAGGTGGTAAGGAAAAACCAATGAGCGTGACGTCGGTGGTGGGCAAGTATGGAGGGATTCCTGAGGGACAGAATGTACATGCATTTGGAAAGGCAAGGACTGATTCGGGATAGTCAACATGGCTTTGTGCGTGGGAAATCATGTCTCACAAACTTGATTGAATTTTTTGAAGAAGTAACAAAGAAGATTGATGAGGACAGAGTGGTAGGTATGATCTATATGGACTTCAGTAAGGCTTTTGACAAGGTTCCGCATGGGAGACTGGTCAGCAAGACTTTGATCTCACGGAATACAGGGAGAACTAGCCATTTGGATACAGAACTGGCTCGAAGGTAGAAGACAGAGGGTGGTGGTGGAGGGTTGTTTTTCAGACTGGAGGCCTGTGACCAGTGGAGTGCCACAATGATCAGTGCGGGGTCCACTATCTTTCATCATTTATATAAATGATTTGGATGTGAGCATAAGAGGTATAGTTAGCAAGTTTGCAGATGACACCAAAGTTGGAGGTATAGTGGGCAGCGAAGGAGGTTACCTCAGATTACAACGGGATCTTGATCAGATGGGCCAATGGGCTGAGAAGTGGCAGATGGAGTTTAAATAAGATAAATGCGAGGTGCTGCATTTTGGGGAAGGACTTATGCACTTAATGGTAAGGTCCGAGGGAGTGTTGCTGAACAAAGAGACCTTGGAGTGCAGGTTCATAGCTCCTTGAAAGTGGAATCGCAGGTAGATTGGATAGTGAAGGTGGTGTTTGGTATGCTTTCCTTTATTGGTCAGAGTATTGAGTACAGGAGTTGGGAGGTCATGTTGCTGCTGTACAGGACATTGGGTAAGCCACTGTTGGAATACTGTGTGCAATTCTGGTCTCCTTCCTATCGGAAAGATGTTGTGAAACTTGAAAGGGTTCAGAAAAGATTTACAAGGATGCTGCCAGGGTTGGAGAATTTGAGCTACAGCGAGAGGCTGAATAGGCTAGGGCTGTAGTCCCTGGAGTATCACAGGATGAGGGGTGACCTTATATAGAAGTTTATAAAATCATGAGGGACACAGAAAAGTTAAATACACAAGGTGTTTTCCCTGGGCTAGGATAGAAATATAGAAGAGACCTAACTTTTACACGCAGAGGGTGATATGTGTATGGAACGAGCTGCCAGAGGAAGTGGTGGAGGCTAGTACAATTGCAACATTAAAAAGGCCTCTGGACGGGTATATGAATACAAAGGGTTTGAAGGGATATGGGCCGAGTTCTGGCAGGTGGGACTAGATTTGGTTGGGATATCTGGTTGGCATGGACAAGTTGGACCGAAGGGTCTCTTTTCATGCTATAAATCTATGACTCTGTGACTCTACGAAAGAACACAACTTTATCATCAGAAATTTCTCAATGTGAAGAGAGATCACAGCAGAAAATTTAATGCTTCATTCTGGACCAGAGGTAAATGCAATTCCAACATCCTCTTCAATACAGATTTACAATGCACCAACAAGTAGAGATCATGTCCATGTGAACTCGTACCTTCATAGTCTCATGTATAAAGATTAGTCCTCTTCCAATTTTCACTCCCCTACATATCATTTCAAATGCTATCCCAACAGATAAATGTAATTGTATTTTCTTAAAGGAATGCTATCCTGCCTTTATCTAGTCATCAGGAAACTCTGATAAACTGATCAAACTATCAATTATAGTTTCATTAATTTCAGTCCTCATCTGAGTTTTGACTTTCACATGAAAATATTTTAACAGACTTACTTAAAAGTGTGCAATTCATTCATTACCAGATATCCAGTAATATACCCAAATCCTCCCCTGTCATTCCAGGAAAACAAATGTCTTCACTCAGTAAGCTTTTCCCTTTCTTCCTTAGCAGATGTGCATCAATATTTAGGTCACCCTTATTTGCTGCTCCCAGATTCCTGTTTGTTATCTTGGGGCAGGTGCAAAGTAAGTGGGATACTTGCTGCCAGGTGTGAAGCATCCTTCGGTTGAGCAGCTTACATTAGGTTGTAGCACTTGGCGAACAGTGCTTCCTCAAACAGAAGGAGTGGAACCACTCTTTATACTATTCAGGCAAGACAGAAATATTCCACACCAACTCCTTTTAAATGGTTTATGCCTTTCTATTTCTGGCAAGTGTCAAAGCAGTCTTTAAATGATGTTAGTGTATTGGACATTGTTTGGTCATCTTGGGGATGTGTATGGGTGACCCACAAGTGGAATGTATTTCTTTCTTGACCTGAGGAACAGGAAAATAATACGGACAAGGCAAAATTAGTTCCACTTGCTGCTGTAAAAATCACTCTTCCCTCCCCCTCCTTCTCTCCCCTTCCCACCCAGAAGTGGAGGCACTTTGTGAAATGTGTCTGCGAAGGCTCACAACCATTCTAGTAACTGTGAGCCAGGTCACATCAGTCGCTCAATTTATCTGTGCAGGTTCTCTTCATCATAAACTGAATGTAACATATCATAGCAACAGATCCACCACTTCTCTCTCTGATATAAATAAGCATTTTGCGGAAAACACAATTATTGACTGACTGCAGTGTTTTCATTAGAGCTCTGCTTTGGTTAAACAAACAGCTGCTTTAATCCAGTGAAATTACAAGGCACAAAACGGGGCAGCAACCTTCCAAATGGTTTGGCACAAGTCAAGTTGGCTCCTAATTGCAGGAAGCACGAGGACTGCTGGCACAAACAAGGCAACTGGTGGTTTGTGGGCAAGAGATCACTCCTGGCCAACACATCATCTGGAAATTAATTGGTTTTGTAAAAAATAACATTTGGCCTTTTAGAGAAGTGAGCAATCTGGTTTATTTGTGAAGGTTATTTATGTTCTTCTTACAGCAGCAGCAATGAAGAGCATGACAACTGCAAAGTTGGCAGATCAGTACATAGGAGAAAGTAAGGACCGCAGATGCTGGAGATCAGAGTCGAGTGTGTGGTTTTGGTCAGGCAGCATCCAAGGAGCAGGAGAATCTGTACATAGCGTTGACTCTGTATTTATCTGGCTATAATACACTAAAAGAGTTGGGGAGTTCTCATCAGAATCTTGCCCAGTGTTGGTCTCTCAACAAACACAAGCTGGATTCAACATTGGTATAAAATTGGCCAAGGAACAGATGGAAGAGTAAATGGGTGTTTGTCTGACAGGGGAGAAAAGGTCTATACTGGAACCAATCAGTTCTCATTTTACATAGGTGACCAGGAATTAGGAGTAGATAGTAGGGAGTAGCTAATTCCAGAAGTCTGCAGATAACACTACTTACAACATGCTCATACTTTGCAAGTCTTAACAGAAGCATATTTTTTAAGGGGTTTGACAAGTTAGACACTAAGTGGGCTGGGCAATCTCGATTACAGAGTCTAGATTAGAGTGGTGCTGGAAAAGCACAGCAACTCAGGCAGCATCAAAGGAGCAGGAAAATTGACGTTTCGGGCAAAAGCTCTTCATCAGGAATAGAGGCAGGGTGCCTCTATTCCTGATGAAGGGCTTTTGCCCGAAATGTCGATTTTCCTGCTCCTCGGATGCTGCCTGGCCTGCTGTGCTTTTCCAGCACCACTCTAATCTAGACTCTGGTTTCCAGCATCTGCAGTCCTTGTTTTTATTTAATCTTGAATACAGGGGGATGGCCTCTGGAAAAGGGGTCAATTATGTAAGACTGAGATGAGGACTTGAGAGTCTTTGGAATTCTCTACCTCAGAGATGTGGATGTGCCATTACTGAAAATATTTAAGGCTGAGACGGACTGATGCTTGGTCTTAGGAAGCTAAGGGATATGGGAAGAGACTGGGAAATTAAAATAGAAGACTTGAAGACAGACTGGTAAAATAGGCAGATCCAAGATGAAATGACTCTGTGCAATTGTAAAGTGATGCAATTTGAAGAAATAATGTGGCAAGCAATGTTATCTAAATGTTACAAGAACAGAGGGACGTGGGCTGGGTATTCAAACATTTGAAGACAAAATGGCAACTTGAGAAGTCAGTCAAGAAAGCTTGTGGAATATTTGGTTTTACAAATAAGAAGAGAGAATACAGAAACAAGAAACAGTATTAAACCTTTACAAATCTCAATTTAGCCTTAGCTAGTGCACAAATCTGGGCACCATACTTTAGGAAGAACATCAAGGTCCTGAAATGGGTACAAAGGAGCCTCAGCATCACTTAAGCCTCAGTCCACATAGTACCATATACGCCTCTAAAAGAGAAACAGCCTGAAGAGCACCATTCTGCATCAAGCTAGAAAGATGCAGGCTTCCATGAACTACTACAGCCAGTACAGACATTGATAGTTCAATCACCCATATCATCTACACCCAAGTCATCCAGCAAACTGACATGGAGCAATTAGAGAAGCTGGAATTGCTCTCTTACGGCAGAGAATGTTAAGGGGAAACCTCAGAGGCATTCAAAATTATGAGAGGCTTTCATACAGCAAGTAGGAAAAAGCTATATCCTCTGACAAAGGTAAGACAACCATAGATCTCAAATTGAAAGTAACTGATAAATGAACTTGGGATGATATAATACAGAGGATTGTTAAGATCTGAATACATTGCCTGAAGAGATGGTGGAATAAGATTGACCATGTACTGAAGAAAACTAGTTTGCCAGTGATCACAAAAAAAAAGACATGTGGAACTAAATTTGCCAGCTTTCTGAAATCTAGGCTAGATAGCCAGCTTCTGTGTCTTAAGAGTCTGTCATGTTACGGGAATTACACTCCTCATGGGATCTTGTTGTGTGTGAATTAGCTGATGCATTTTCTACATTACACCGTGGGATCACATTTCAAAAGTAATTCTTACCTGCAAAGTGATTGGATGCAATCTAATTGTAAAAGGACATTCTACAAATTAAGGTGATTTCCTTTCATTAGCAGGTTTCACAGCCAGCTCCCCCAATTCACTGCTAATCACACAATTCATCACATGCTTCTCACATAGCACTGCACAACTCTTCCACAAATGGGCGTGCAACACCACCAGATACAGTGCGGTCACTGCCCTATTTACAGCTTTTATTGCATATCCTTTTATTTTTGCCCAGTTTGGTGCATTCAATACTTTTTCTAGCTTTTTTCTATCCTTTCGCAGTTACTCGTATCTTGTCTTTTGACCCTGGAATAACTTTGCACTCTCGATTTCCTACACTGCAACACACATTACATGACTACGCCCTAATTAGTTTTCCGAGATTACAGTTCGTCGCCATTGATGACTTGTTGAAGACTGCGAAAAATACCAATCATGTTATGCCAGCCATTTGGTTGGTCTCCACCACCTTATTATTAATTTTTTGTAATTATCTCTCTGCCTTAATTAATCATATAGGTCATCCCTTCACTTGCTTATTCAGCTATTGACATTTTACTCACTCCATCAGCCTGTAGACACTCTACTCACACCATTTGTATGATCTCTCTGTCCATTATTTCTGTGCCTGTGTGCTTCCCTTTACTTCACCTGACCAAGGAGCAGCATTCTGAAAGCTTGTGATTTCAAATAACCCTGTTGGGACTATAACTTGGTGTGATGTGATATGATTTCTGATCTTTCCAAGAGGACACATCTGGAACATTTAACTCCACTTCCTCCAAATTTCATCAAACTGGTAGCTTCAATTTTACAAACTATATCCTTTGGATATTAAAAGGAGTTAAAAATCTCAAGAAACTGCCCAAGATTCCCTATGCTAAATCCCACAAGTATAGTACAGAGTTTTAGCCATATTTTCTTTATGCACAAGAAACAGAAGGGTTAACAATTAACAATTTGCTTGTCACAGTAACTAAAAGAATACTTACGGCCTGTGTTTTCAAACAATACTTTGTCATTAAGTCCAAGTCTTAACTCTGGCATGCCCGATAGGAATACTCTCATTTTGATAGAGCCAACTATTTCACTACGTAACACATTTCCATTAGCACTAACCTAGAGTGACAGAAAAGATGACAACTGTAGAACTGATTCACATTGATTTTCCTTTCAAACAAAGTATATAAAAGTTTTTACTGATGCAAACTAGAAAATCAAACGATGAAACATTCAGGCACTGAACATGGGACAACACTTCAAAAAACATTCAAGAAATGAAGTTTAACTTTTTTAATGCTCAGCGAGGTGAGCAACATCAGAATGGGGAATGGCAACTTTTTAATTCTTTTGCTGTGACTTTAAGGACAGTCATTCCTATACCGAGCTTTGGACAGCTGCCTCAACAAAACCCAAACTTTCATAGAAGTCCACTGCCTCAGGATGACATCCATTGCCTGCGTCTGTCCCCTTTCAGATGGCATTACCAATTTATAAACATCAGTTCCACTGACTATCAGCATTATGGTCACTGTCAGGCTGAAGCAGGATTATTGCAGCTTGTATATTTATCCAAATAGCAAGCGGCAGAATCAAAACCAGGATTCAGAGGTGAATGCACTTATCCACTGCAGAAAGCTGCCGTGATACTACTCAAAATATATTTTTGTATCCCACACACCTTTCAAGTATCAATGCTTCCTTTAAAACGTTGTGAGCAGCCCATATCATTAGCCCAGCTGCATATGCCTCATACTTGTCACAAGGTAGTACTCACAACTTACTGGGAAACATTTGCATCTATACGTCATACACAGGTCAAGTAGATAGACCAAAGTAGAGGAAAAGCCACCAGATCACCTGAAATGCATACAAGTGGCCTTTTTAAGTTGTGCAGTGAAATAGGTTGGATGCAGGTCTCAGCACTCATTTAAGGGATGATCCATAGGTCATAAAACGGCTTCATTAACTGGAAAGCCACTCGTATGAAGGATCTGAGCATTTACCAATGCCTGGTGCTTCATTCAAGAGTGTTGTTTGTTTTGACAGATTTGACTTTTCTCTCCTCCCTCTCCCAAATGAATTGGAAGTCTTGAACTTTGCTAAGCACAAATAGTCTACGGAGCATGAACTTACCAGTAGGTTGACAGATTCAATAACATCGAGAAAAACTTCATTTTTCCGATACTTGATGCCCTCTGATCTCCAAGATACAGCATTAGTGACTGTTGCTGGTGGGCGGGGAGCCCCAGTGTCCAGCTTATGACCTTCCTGCGTGATGTACCTAAGATTGGAATGAACACAAGGTGGAGATTCATCCAATACAAGGCCAACTTAACAAGTGACACCCAGATGTTGAATTTGTACAGCAGTCATGTTTCTTCAATCTATCTACAGCTTTGATTCCAGTCCTAACACTTTGGTGCTGGATGGGTAAATATTGCTTGGATTTCCCAAGTCAGTAGCAATACAGAGACATACCCCACTGACTGCATTTAAAACTATGCTCTTCAATCTGCTGCTGCAGGCAACAGAAGTTCTCTACTGGCTGCTGTGGGGATTCAGTGGCAGGGTGAACAGAGGGGTCCTGTGGCATAGAATAATCCTGGAATGCCATTTCCCATTTGATATGAAGAAATGACGACAAGCTCCTCGAGATTCACCTTCAACCTAATGATAAAATAATTACCAACAATTACCGAAGTGTTTTCTTCAGTGAATTTCTAATTTGAGCTATCACTACCCCAGCACCTTCCCACTGTCCAACCAGTAGCCTCTACATCTAGCTTTGCTTGCCCATTTTACTGTCCCCCACTATGTGGATATCCTCAGCTCAACTCCCATCGTTCACCAACCCTACCATCACAGTTTTGCTCTCCCCAGTTCACCGCTATTGGGACCTCAAACTCCAGACCTATATTTTGCTCAAAACAGAAAATACTGGAAATCACAGCAGGTCAGGCAGCATCCGTGGACAGAACAAACTGCCGTTAAGTCTAGATGACTCATCAGAGCTTTATCAATACTAGCAATTCCATTGCGACACCAAGCTGCCTGTGCCAATCAAAGAGGGAAGTTCACCAACATATTCCCAAGAGAAACCTTTCCAGCAGTACTTACAACTCAAGAACTGTTTTACCATTTTCAAATAGAGAACACCTGTCTCAGATTAGGCGCTTCCGAACTTATTATAAACACTACATTCTGGTTAAGAGGGGTTTTGAATAACCTTCATTTTAACTTCAAAGCAGCAGAGGGGGTTTGCGAGAGTGGCACAAGATAAGAAGTGCCATTCACTAAAGGGTCACAGATATCCAGGAAAAGCTCCCAGATTGGGTGGGTGGTCTGATTAAAAGTACACTGAAATGGCCAGACAGTAACTGCAGCCAACCATCCTGTGGGAAAACAAACTGTTACTGAGTAATAGCATTATGCAAAGCAGAAGGAGTACCTGCATTTCATTAGCAATTATTTTCATTGGCAACTTCATTTTAAAAACCATTCACTCAGCAAATAATATGCCACTATTGTATCCTATGACCAGATAGTTATAGAGCAAAGCAAAATGAAGAAAAGGGTAGAGTGAAATAAACATAAAACCACAATATTTATATTCTTTATGACCAAGCAAAATTCAACTAAAGATACAAATGAAAACTTTGGTGTTTGGCTTCATTGAACAGGAGGGCAGGTTTTTGCCTTCTCTGTATAAGTGCAAATGTACACTTCAACACTATAGAAAAGCAATTCCAGGTTTACATTAATACATGTAGAATGTGTACAAATCACAAGATATCAAAAGATTTTCAGTCTTCCGATAATGGTTCGAGGAAAACTAGAATGTTTTGATCCACCCAGTTGCACCAGATCTCAGAGAATGACCTCCCATCATCCCATTATCAAATTTCTTGGTCTTCGCCCAATACTTTTATAATGTTTCAACAGATATTCCTCTTCTTTCCTGAAAAGTTACAGGATTGATTCCAGTTTTCACATCCAAAAGAAATTGCTTAAGGACCAAGAATCTTAATCAGCCTCTGTCTGCCCTGTGATTCATTTAAATCAGTTGTCCTCTAGTTACAAATACCAGGAAGAACGGAAATTGTCTTGTTTTAAATTTATATTATCAAAGCTCTGCAATTTTGGACACATCAGACCTCATGTTAATTTTGTCTGTTCTACTCTTAGGAGTGCACAAAAAAAATCTGGTACTACCCTTTGTTACATTGCTAACTCTGGTTGGACGCATTTCGCTGGGTGTCGTCACAGGAGATCCAGTCTCCAAATGCCCCATCTCTGGAGTCAATTCCTAAAGTTTTTGGGCCACACTCAAAGGGTTGACAGACTCCACTGTGCCAGTATTCTTCAGATCAAAAGGCAGCAAGGACAAGAGGGTTAAAGGAAGTATTATTACTGGATCACCCCTCAGACCAGCAAAAGCAATAAAGCTTTCAGAATCCGAGCCAGCCAGGTACTGCTTACTATGTCCAGAGTCCATCTGAGTGGTTGCAGCCTCATGCCAAAAGGTTGTGCCTGACTGATTCAGTTGCTGCTGAAGGACAGTCTCAGGTAGGAAAGGCAGAGAGTATGATCAATTTCCCAGAGTTGCTGTGATGGCATTTAAGCTCATACACTGGGGTCATCATTCTACACCTCTAAACTAGTGGTCTAGTAACATTGCCTCTGTGATGTTACACCCTTAACATGCATTCATTGTAGATCAGTGATCAGAGGGGTGGATGCCTTCTTGAAAACAGGCAGCAGAGTTCTAGATAAACTCAAGGTTATGCATGGTAGATTGGCTCTGGATGGAATGACAGTGAGACACGGGGACAAGCTAGCAGAGAGACCAACAGATTGCCAGGGTGGACATGCCCAGAAAAAGATAAGCTTTCTTTCTCACATTACCAAATTAGAAAGGTCTGCGTTGAGATAACCAAACAGCCAGGGCAATGCTGAGGCACTACAACTGACCTTAATGCCAGTGATTGGAAAAAAGATAGAATGAGCTTTTATTAGCCAACAAAAGTAGTTTCTCAGAGGTAATGGCAAAAAACACTCAGCATTTATGGTCTTGGAACTACCAAGAGTTTCAAGAAATTGGTGCATATATTACAAAAAAACAAGCTAAAACTGATCAGCACATTTCCCTGCTCTCATTTACTTATCTGCTTTAATTCACTGCATACCTTCTTGTCTCAAAGCATTTACATTCATAACAGCACCATCTCCAAAGCAAACAAAACTGTTTGACATGCCAATACAGCAAATGCCTAGGAACGTACACCCTATCAAAGACCTGATCATGTTTTAATCTTAAAGCTACACTGATCTGATGCACTGATCAGTGAAGAAAGTAATCCATACCCTTGTACCACCATTTGTTAGAAACCTTATCCATTTTCACTTCAGCTTTAAAAACCTTTCCATTCTCAAAAATTGCGTTATGGCATCAAGTACTTGTGAGATAAATGCCACATCATTAATTTCAGTGTTAAATCTGATAGTCTAACTTAATAATGTAACTTGTCCAACTATTAACTTTGATGTATCTTTCAAGTAAAGAGCATGTTGGGAACCAAATGTGCAAATTCATTCATTGATGCTGAATTTTTAAACAGTTAGGTAATGAGGTACTTTATTACTTGTCAGGAAAAGTCAACATAAGGATATCTACACAGGTGGGAGGAGGCTCCTCCAGAACATAAACATTACCAAAGATCATTTGGGCTGCATTCCCGGTTTCTGTGCTATTTATGATGCATAAATAATCATAAGCAGGAAAAAAACTAACCGCAGTAAGGAATTAAACTTTTTTTAAAAAAAACAAAAGGTAGCATACAGATACAGGGTATAAGTTAACCCTGTAAATCAGAGATGAGTTTTTAAAAAAATAATTCATACTGGGATGAGGGCATGGGCTAAGCCTTCATTCACTGCCATTTATTGAGCAGTTATTCAATAGATCCATTTTTGCTCATGCTGAATTTCAGCAAAGTGGTAGTTACCAATGGGAGTTGAAACTTTATTGCTGGAACAGCACAGCAGGTCAGGCAGCATCCAGGGAACAGGAGATTCGACGTTTCGGGCACAGGCCCTTCTTCAGGAATTCCTGAAGAAGGGCCTGTGCCCGAAACGTCGAATCTCCTGTTCCCTGGATGCTGCCTGACCTGCTGTGCTGTTCCAGCAATAAAGTTTCAACTTTGATCTCCAGCATCTGCAGACCTCACTTTCTCCTCGAAGAGTTACCAATGGGAAACTGAAACCTCTGGGATGGTTCAGAAAAACAGTAAGAGGATCCAGTGGAATAATACAAATGTAGCAATTACACAATCACTAACAAAAAGATCACAGATTCTTCCTTTTTAAAAAAAGGCTAAGATTTTTGGAGGTGTATTTACCTCCTGGCTGATTACCATTTATCTTAGAGCAATACACCAATAAACATTAAGTCACTTACTCCTGCAGAATCTTGCTGTCTGTAGTCTGTGGATAACCAAAGTCCATTAACTCATCAAGTAGCTCATAGATTATAACAAAGTTATCACGAATACTTTCTTCTTCCAGCTCTTTAAAATACTCAGAAAATACCTGGAAAGAAAAGGGGATAGAAATGTCAATGTCGATATACCATGACCCCTACAGTTCAAACTTTCATGCAACGATGAAGCTACAGAAACAACACCTTTCACTGCAGATAGGAGAATGCAAACTCAAGCTTGTAACACCCACATAACAGTTTCCAACCTCCACCAAGCAGAAACAGGCTTCTATTGTTAGGAAAGGAACAAAAGAAGACAAGGTCAACAAAAGTCCCAAAAGCCTTGATTACACAGAGGTAGCTGAGTATGTCATTCTATTCAGGGCTAGGTAATCTCAGTCACTGTCGGCAAGTCTAATAGTCAGCCATCTCAACCAGTACCTGGAAGGCAAATCTGATAGATAACAGGAACGTCGTTGGCTTTAGCTATGCTAGTTAATCTCAGAAACAGCCTGCAGAAGAGTCTAGAATCAGGGGAGAGTTAATAAATTAGAGGATTCACATTTGAGACTGAGACAAGAATTTTTTCTCTCCTCTCAGAGTCATTAGTCTGTGTAATTCTCTTTCCCAGACAACACTGGAAGCTAGGTCATTGAAAATGCTTGACCATGAATTGGATAGTTTTGAACAGCAAAGTCATGAGTCATAAACAAACGTATGTAAAGCTGTAAAAGGACATGCAAGAAGAGGATGCGAGTCTGATTTCATTCTTCACCATCTGGCCTGGAATTCATTTACCGACCTGTTACAAACTTAGAAGAGTCTTGTGATGTTTGACAGCACAATTAAGCATTTAACACATTCAACAGAGCTCCAAAGTTCTCAAAAATAATTGGAGAATCACCATCTCTGTAACTAAGCAACAAACTGTTGGTTGAAATTACACATTTCACAAGTGAACATTTGCATTCTATATATGGGTGAATAACAGAATACGTAGGGAGTCTTTCAACTTGTTTAATTCCACCCTCAATGTAAGCCAATTTTAAAACCCTCAAAACATTTAAAAAGGAAATGGGAAAGCTACTGATTCACCAGACCAGCAAAACATTTTGGGGACAGGAGGAAGAAATAAAACTAATATCCTCACCTGAACCACCTTATATAGAAAAGCAAACACCAGAGAGACACACGCATTCTTCTTCGAGGTTGCAACAACTGCAGAGATTAGAGTCAAGGCATTTAACCTAATGGCCATAATTGCGTACGCCACCCCACATCCTCTCCAAGCAACTGGAACTATGTAATCTCCTGGGAGAAAATTAAGAACCATCTACAGAATTTTCAAATATTGAGTGCAGTAAAACAAGAACAAAAGATATCACTTAATAATAGAGCACAAAAGAACACATTGCAATCTGCATAGCATCTACACACTTTAATATGTGAGCAAAAACAACCAGAAAGTTCTGTGATTTCAGGCAAAGTCGAGAGTGTCTTTTTGATAAACAGTGCAGCTGGTAAGAGATAAGGAAATGCTTAATCATTATGCTGTAGCAATAATAGCATGGGGTAAGGTTGGTGGACCAGCTGGCATGAGAAAAGGCAGCATAATAGCTGGAAAGAATAGAGTTGTGTGGATTGGACAGACAGCCTTTTATCTAGCTTATTAAACATTCAATGGTAACACAATTAATTGACAAATTAGTCAATGACAGATAAATGAGTCAGAGTTTAGTCTCATAACTGGCACTCTGCATTATCTAGTCTGATGATAACATACGGTACATGAACAACAAACTTGAATGATTCTGCCAAGTTGTGAGGCTGACCAGTATGAAGGAGCTCCTCTCAGATCCTGAAAGTGACTGACGTTAGGGGATGAGATGACATCCAGTTCAGACAGCTTTCCAGTCTTTTAGAAATATAAGTAAACGAATAATTGAAAAGTGGGTAGAGATTATACAATGCATTATACAAATCTGGTACTAACTTGGTGAAGCTGTTGAGATTGCACATATTGATGTTGTTGTTGATGGACTTTCATATAAATTCTCCAAAGTTTCATCGAAGAGACTACCAACAAAATAAGAGCATTTTGAATTGAAGGTAACATGTCTGCTTGGATAGGGAATTAGTTACAAGGCAGAAGTCAGAAAGTTCATTGATCTGTATGCACCAAACTGGGAGTATATTCCAGGGATCCATACCAGGAACACTACTTACAAATAGAAATAAAGCAATATGTAAGGAATAGAGCTGCATATCTAAATATGCTCACAACTCTCATTGAAAAAGTGCAGCAACTAATGTGGATAGCAGCAAAAAGCTACATGGAATATGGATAGATAAGGTGAGTCAGCAAAACTGAAATGAAAAAAAAAATCCAATGTGGGAGACCATGACATCATTCACTGTGGTTCAAAGAAAGTTAGATCAGAACATTATCCAAAGGGTCACAAGTCAGGAACTGTGCTGGAGCAGGTTTAGGAATTCAACCAAAGCAAAGTTAGTGGACAAGTACAAAAGTAAATTTTAAAAACGCGATTGGATATTGTCTTTCATCACAATAGGGCTGAATTCAAAGGGATGGAATGATAAGGCAAAAAGAGAAAGAATCATAGCAAATGTGGTTCCATTGTTCAAGAAGGGGAGTAGGGATAAGCGCTGAAAATGTGTTGCTGGAAAAGCACAGCAGGTCAGGCAGCATCCAAGGGACAGGAGAATCGACATTTCGGGCATAAGCCCTTCTTCAGGATTCCTCGGGGAGTAGGGATAACCCTAGTAACTATAGGCCGGTGAGTCTCACTTGTGTTGTGGGCAAAGTCTTAGAGAGGGATAGGATTTATGAACATCTTAGTAAGGGATAGGATTTATGAACATCTGGATAGGAATAATGTGATCAAGGATAGTCAGCATGGGTTTGTGAAGGGCAGGTCGTGCCTCACAAACCTTATTGAATTCTTTGAGAAGGTGACTAAGGAGGTGGACGAGGGGAAAGCGGTAGATGTGGTGTATATAGATTTTAGTAAGGCGTTTGATAAGGTCCCCCATGGTAGACTACTGCAAAAAATACAGAGATATGGCATTGAGGGTGAGTTGGAGGTTTGGATTAGGAATTGGCTGGATGGAAGAAGACAGAGGGTAGTAGTTGATGGAAAATATTCATCTTGGAGTGCCGTCACTAGTGGTGTTCCGCAAGGATCTGTTTTGGGACCATTGCTGTTTGTCATTTTTATAAATGACCTGGAAGAGGGGTTAGAAGGTTGGGTAAGCAAGTTTGCGGATGATACGAAAGTCGGAGGAGTTGTTGACAGTGAAGAAGGATGTGGCAGGTTACAGCAGGATATAGAGAAGCTGCAGAGCTGGGCAGAAAGGTGGCAGATGGAATACAATGTAGCTAAGTGCGAGGTGATTCACTTTGGGAAGAATAACAAAAAGATGGGGTACTGGGCTAATGGTCGGATACTTGGTAGTGTGGATGAGCAGAGGGATCTTGGTGTCCATGTACACAGATCTCTGAAAGTTGCCACCCAGGTAAATAGTGCGGTGAGGAAGGCATATGGCGTACTGGCTTTTATTGGTAGAGGAATTGAGTTCCGGACTCCTGAGGTCATGATGCAGTTGTATAAAACTCTGGGTACAAGATGATTAGGGGTTTAGATAGGGTTGACCATGATAACCTTTTTCCACGTATGGAGTCAGCTATTACGAGGAGGCATAGCTTTAAATTAAGAGGTGGTAGGTATAGGACAGATGTCAGGGGTAGATTCTTTACTCAGCGAGTCATTAGTTCATGGAATGCCCTGCCAGTCGCAATGGTGGACTCTCCCTCTTTATGGGCATTTAAACGGGCATTGGATAGGCATATGGAGGATAGTGGGCTAGTGTAGGTTAGGTGGGCTTGGATCGGCGCAACATTGAGGGCCAAAGGGCCTGTACTGCGCTGTATTTTTCTATGTTCTAATCTTGTCTGTTGGGACAATCTATAACAAGGGAGCATCACTTTAAAATTAGACCCAAGTTGTTCACGGATGCTATCAGGAACACTATTTCCCATTTTTACTGGTATTCATCCATCCACAATTAGATTGTTTGCTATGGGGTGCCTTTACAAGGTATACCTTTGCAGAAGATCAATCCTTAAGATGTAATAGTACTACACATGAAGCCAATTATCTCTGTGGATTTGTCAGTAAATTGGCATAAGCTACTTAAGCCACTGATCATTAAAGTGGTGGACGCCAGCCCACAGGTGGTTTGCCATTTGCTTTCACAGTTCCCAAGTACAATAGTCTAGATTAGAGTGGTGCTGGAAAAGCACAGCAGGTCAAGCAGCATCCTAGGAGCAGGAAAATGGACATTTCAGGCAAAAGCCCTTCATCAGGAATAAGGCAGGAGCCTTTGGAGTGGAGAGATAAATGGAAGGCGGATGGGGCTGGGGAGAAGGTAACCAAGATTACGGATGGAGATGGGGATGAAGGTGACAGGTCAGAGAGGAGGGTGGAGCGGATATGTGGGAAGGAAGATTGGCAGGTAGGACAGGTCATAAGGATAGTTGGAACTCGGGTAAGGTGGGGGTGGGGTGGGGAGGAAATGAGGAAACCGGTGAAGTCCACATTGATGCCCTAGGGTTGAAGTGTTCCGAGGCGGAAGATGAGGCATTCTTCCTCCAGGTGTTAGGTGGTGAGGGAGTGGCAGTAGAGGAGGCCCAGACCTGCACGTCTTTGGCAGAGTGGGAAGGGGAGTTGAAATGTTCGGCCACGGGGTGGTGAGGTTGATTGGCGTCCAGTCTCCCCAATGTAAAGGAGACCGCATCAGGAACAATGGATACAATAAATGATATTGGCGGATGTGCAGGTGAAACTTTGATGGATGTGAAAGGCTCCAAAGGCGGAGGAGGTGTTGTGGGCACAGGTTTTGCAATACGGTGGCAGGGAAGGTGCCAGGAAGAGGGGGTGAGTTGTTGGGGCGCATGGACCTGACCAAGTAGTCACAGAGGGAATGGTGTTTGCAGAAAGCGGAGAGAGGTGGGGAGGGAAATATATCCCTGGTGGTGGGGTCCATTTGGAGGTGGCGGAAATGTCGGCGGATGATGCGGTTTATGTAAAGGTCGGTAGTGTGGAAGGTGAGGACCGGAGGGGTGGGGTTTGAGGGTGGAGGAGCAGGACATGGATGAGATGCGTTGGAGGGCATCTTCATACAAGTTGGAAGGGAAATTACGGTCTTTAAAGAAGGAGGCCATCTGGTGTGTTCTGTGGTGGAACTGGTCCTTTGGGAGCAGATACGATGGGGGCAGAGGAATTGGGAATACAGGATAGCACTTTTGCAGGAGGTAAGGTGGGAAGAGGCATAATCCAGGTAGCTGTGGGAGTTGGTGGGTTTGTAAAAAAAAAAGTTAGTGTTAAGTCAGTCGTCATTGTGTTAGATGGAGAGCTTAGAGTCAGAGAGATGTACAGCACAGGAAACAGATCCTTCAGTCCAACTCGTCCATGCCAACCAGATATTCCAACCTAACATAGTCCCATTTGCTAGCACTTGGCACAAAAGTTGCCATTGTACCAGCCTCCACCACTCCTCTGGCAACTCATTCCATACATGCATCACCTTCTGTGTGAAAACGTTGCCCCTTAGGTCTCTTTTATATCTTTCCCCTCTCAACCTGAACATATGCCTTCTAGTTCTAGAATCCCCCAGCCCAGTAAAAAGACTTTGTGTATTTACCTGATCCATGCCCCTCATGATTTTATAAACTTCTATAAAGGTCACCCCTCAGCCTCTGATGCTCCAGGGAAAACAGCCCCAGCCTATTCAACTTCTCCCTATAGTTCAAATCCTCCAACCCTGGCAACATACTTGTAAAGCTTTGCTGAACCCTTTCAAGTTTCACAATATCCTCCCAATAGGAAGACCAGAATTGCATACAATATTCCAACAGTTGCCTAACCAACATCCTGTACAGCTGCAACATGACCTCCCAACTCCTGTACTCAATACTCTGACCACTAAGGGAAAACATACCAAATGCCTTCTTCACTATCCTGTCTAACTGTGACGCTACTTTCAAGGAGCTGAGAGTCTGCATGCCAAGGTCTCTTTGTTCAGCAACACTCCCTAGAACCTTACGATTAAATGTACAAGTTTTGCTAGGATTCGCTGTCCCAAAATGAAACACCTCACGTTTATCTAAATTAAACTCCATCTGCCACTCCTCAGCCCCTTCGTCCATCTGATCAAGATTCCGTTTTAATCTGAGGTAACCTTCTTCACTGTCCACTACACCTCCAATTTTGGTGTTATCTACAAACTTAATAACTACACCTCCTATGTTCACATCCAAATCATTTATATAATTGGCAAGTATTGGACCTCGCACCGATCCTTGTAGCACTCCACTGGTCACAGTCCTCCAGTCTGAAAAACAACCCTCCACCACCACCCTCTGTGTTCTACCTTCGAGCCAGTTCTACATCCAAATGTTTATCCAAATATACAGTTCTCCCTGCATTCCATGAGATCTAACCTTGCTCACCAGTCTCCCATGGGGAACCTTGCCGAACGCATTTCTGAAGTCCATATGGATCATGCCCACTGCCCTGCCCTCACCAATCTGCTTTGTTACTTCTTCAAATAAGTCAATCAAGTTTGTGAAACATGATTTCCCACAAACAAAGCCATGTTGACTATCCCTAATCAGTCCTTGCGCCTTTCCAAATGTGTAAATCTTGTCCCTCAGGATTCTCAACAATGTACCCATCACTGATGTCAGGCTCATCATTATATAGTTCCCTGGCTTGTCCTTACCACCTTTCTTAAACAGTGGGACCACATTAGCCAACCTCCAGTCTTCCAGCACCTCACCTGTGACTACCGGCTATGCAAATATCTCAGCAAGAGGCCCAGCAATCACTTCCCTGGCTTCCCACAGAGTTCCAGACATCCAGTACTTCCTCCTCTCTAATATGGTCATTTTTCAAGATGTCACTATCTATTTCCCCACATTCTATATCCACCATGTCCTTCTCCACAGTAAACACTGATGCAAAATACTCGTTTAGTATCTTCCCCATCTCCTGCGGCTTCACACAAAGGCCTCCTTGCTGATCTTTGAGGGGCCCCATTCTCTCCCTCGTCACCCTTTTGTCCTCAATGTATTTGTAAAGACACTTTAGCTTCTCCTTAACCCTATTTGCCAAAGCTATCTCATGGCCGCTTTTTGCCCTCCTGATTTCCTTCTTTAGGTATACTCCTACTGCCTTTATACTTACTTCTATGCAAGAGGCCTAACAGATAAGGAAGTTGAGATTGACTTTAAACTCTAAGGATTTACACGATCGCTCCTGTCTGTACCTGACATATGCTTCCTTCTTTTTCTTAACAAAAACCTCAATTTCTCTAGTCATCCAGCATTCCCTACAGCTATCCACCTTTCCTTTCACCCTAACAGGAACATACTGTCTTTGGACTCTCGTTATCTCATTTCTGAAGGCTTCCCATTTTCCAGCCGTTCCCTTTACTTGCAAACATCCGGCCCCAATCTGCTTTCGAAAGTTCTTGCCTAATACCATCAAAATTAGCCTTTCTCCAATTTAGAACTTCAACTTTTACATCCAGTCTATCCTTTTCCATCACTATTTTAAAACTAATAGAATTACGGTCACTAGCCCCAAAGTGCTCCCCCACGGACACCTCAGTTACCTGCCCTGCATTATTTCCCAAGAGTAGGTCAAGTATTGCACCTTCTCCTGTAGGTACATCCACATACTGAATCAGAAAATTTTCTTGTACACACTGAATAAAATTCCTCTGCATCTAAACCCTTAAGACTATGGCAGTTCTAGTCTATATTTCTAAATTTAAAATCCCCTACCATAACCACTCAAAGATAACTCAGGTCTCCTTACAAATTTGTTTCTCAATTTCCCGCTGACTATTGGGGGGGTCTATACCACAATCACAATAAGGTGATCATCCCTTTCTTATTTCTTAATTCCACCCAAATAACTTCCCACAATGTATTCCCAAGAATATCCTCCCTAAGTACAGCTCTAACATCATCCCTCTTATCAAAAACACCACTCCCCCTCCTCTCTCGCCTCCTTTTCTGTCCTTCCTGAAGTATTTACATCCTGGAACATTAAGCTGCCAGTCCAGTCCATCCCTGAGCCACATTTCTGTAACTGCTATGATATCCCAGTCCCATGTTCCTAACCATGTCCCGAGTTCATCTGCCTTCCATAGTAAGCCTCTTGCATCAAAATAAATGAAGTTTAATTTATCAATCCTACCTTATTCTCTGCTTTGTGCCTGTCCTGACTGTTTGACTGGTTTCTTTTCTCAACTCTATTGGTCTCAGATTGATCTCTTTCCTCACCTAACCCTGGGTCCCACCCCTTCACCTTTTATTAGTTTAAATACACCTGAAAGCAGCTCTACCAAATCTCCCTGTCAGTATATTAATCTCCTTCCAATTCAGGTGCAATCCATCCTTCTTGTACAGGTCACTTCTACCCCAAAAGAAATTCCAGCAATCCTTCCTATGTCGTTGGTTCCAATGTGTACAACGCCCCCCTGTTGGTCCCTCTCCCCCTTGAAAACATTCTGTACCCTCTCTGAGACATCCTTGATCTCAGCACCAGGGAGGCAATGCACCATTGTGAATTTGTGCTGCAGGCTGCAGAAACATCTGTCTGTGCATCTGACTCAAGATTAGAGTGGTGCTGGAAAATTCCAGCAGGTCATCTGACTAGAGAGCCCCCTGACATAATCGATTGCTTAGAACCCAACACACCCCTCATTACATTACAGCCTGTCTGGATACCAGACATTTGGCTGTTCGTGCTACATTCCCCTGAATAACCATCACCCCCTCCATTTTCCAAAACAGCATAGTTGGTTGAAATGAAGATAGCTA
The DNA here is from genome assembly GCF_004010195.1 of Chiloscyllium plagiosum. Taxonomy (NCBI): domain Eukaryota; kingdom Metazoa; phylum Chordata; class Chondrichthyes; order Orectolobiformes; family Hemiscylliidae; genus Chiloscyllium; species Chiloscyllium plagiosum. The sequence goes on from NC_057740.1 coordinate 777,045, forward strand.
CAAGAGACTCCTGCACTACCTGCCTACCTCTCTTACCTTTCCTAGAGTTAACCCATCTACGGGACTGTATATGCAGCTTTTCTCCCTTCCTATAACTGCCATCCATCACAACCCCTAGCTCTTGTAAATTCCTCACTGCCTCTAACTATTGCTTCAACCAATCCATTCTGATAGGATTTACAACTAATGGCATTTATTGTAGATATAATCATGAGTAACACAAACTTTCACATCAGACAAGAAGTGCACATCACTCTACTCAAGGCCATCTTTGCTTCTTCCAATCTACAGACTCAGAAAACAGCACCGTCTTATTCCTCTACATAACACTGCTCCAGGCTAACTTTATATTTCTGACTTGAGAGACATACCTTCATGAAACATATAATCAAGAAAGAACCCATTCTTCTCACTATTGTTAATTTACAGAAAGGCTACTCTTAAAAATATCCACTTATCTGTTCCTGTGCTGTGAACTCTCCCAAACAGGTTCCTCCAAGATCAGTTGTGAATTTTGCTGTTTGTTAAGTGTTCCTGGATGACGTCCAGTAATACATGAATTCAGACAGCAAGGACACTAACTGCGCAGGTTCACTGCTGTGTCAGTTAGCAGTGTGGGTTTCTTTCTCTCTCTTTCCTGCACAGACCATGTGCTGCCTATTGTCTGTCCTTCTTTTTGAAAGTGCCACTGTTTTGACTTTTTTTTTCTCCAAAGTTCCAACTTAATATTTTAAATTCAAAAGTAGGTAAAAATTTGGAACACACTCCATTAAAAATTCTGGTTTTGGAGACAACTGAACTTTTCCAAAAGGAAAATTGTAGATTTTTGTAAAATGATATTAAGAGTTACAGGAGACAGTGAAGAGCCACAGTAAAGATATAGATCAGCTATGATCTAACTGAATGGCAAATTATATTCATGGGTGGATGACCTACTATATTCCTGGACATTATAAAATGATCAAGTGTATCCCAGACACACTTACTGAAAATGAGATCTGAGAATTTTCAATTTGGCATAGCATTGTTATAATGCAGCACATGAAGTCTTTGCTGTGAAGAGCTTGGTGACTGCACAAACCTCCTAAAAATCCTGAGATCTCAATTAACTTTAATCTTAAAACGAGTCATTTCAAACCTCATAACCTAGGTATGGAAAGTTGGCTGCTGACAAAGTTCAATAATTTTATTATCCATGTGCAGTATCAAAAACTTCTCATTTGACAACAAGCCTTCAGTAAATAAGAAACTTCAATACAGTTCATTTTAGCTAGTTACCACTTGATAGACAGACCAACTGAGAATTGAAACATTATTTACCAGAAGCAAAAGTTAGGCAAGTGTAACTAAAACTACATTCTCCATTACTCAGACTGACTCATAAATCCATCAAGAAAAAGGCACAAAGGAGATTAAATATTGCAGATAAGGTAAACCAAATAGCTCAAATTGATTAGCAAATAACCTATGTTACTTTGAGAGGTTTGGCATTTCGAGGCAAGTGTACAAAGGTTGAGATGCATATCATTGATGCTAATTGTTGAATACAGTCAAATTGCGAAACAAACATACTAAATTACAAATGCACACCTCAGGGGTACAAGAGACCCATTTTGCCCCAAGCTTTCTGATCTATTAGGTGGGCATTGTCAATTCTGGATGGATCTGTTTGTAAGAATTAACAACACCCTTGGGAAGGGTCCACTGCTATTTGCTAAATGTGAAAGCTCGCTTCCCATAGCGTGACTGCTTGCTAATACAGGACCCCAACACCTGTGATCTTTAAGAGCAACTGCCCAGAACCAGCTTTTTGAAGGATACGATATAAATTGTTATGTTTGATCCACATGAATCGAACCACTCCATGCGATAGGATTGGCGTGAGGGAGCACTCTTCCTCTTTCTCCATCAGAATAGACATGAAGTGTTCAATTTCCGACATCTCCACATCTCCCCGATAATTCCGACAAATCAGGACCTGATAAACAGAAGAAATGGGTATTTTGTATAGGTACAATTCTTTAAGGAAACTGAGTCACTGAATTATGAGAATAATTACGTGCAACACAGCAGTTTCACAACTGAACCGTCAGTGCCAGGGAGATGGAATTTGTACATTTCCAAAACATAAAGCTAACAATTTCATGCCAAATGAGTATAGCCAGATGTAGATCTAAGTTCCTTCATCCAAGTCCAACTTCAGATAAAAATCATACAAAGAGCACACTGCCCATTCGGTGACTTCTAAATGAGCGCGCCAAAGCATGGGCAACCTTAAGTAGAATTTACAACATAAGCAGGCTATTCAGTCCAATTGGCCTGGAGAACTGCATAGGATTCTCCTCCTATTCCAATTACCATTTCCAACCCTTCTCTTATGTTTCTTTTCTATCCTCCAGATTTATATGCCAAACCTCCCCTTAAGTGCATCATTGCTATCTGCTTCAACAACTTTGTGGAACCAAGTTTCATGTTCTAACCTACTCAGTGTGAAAAAAGTCCTCCGTTAATTGCCATGTTTATTCCAGAGTCTTCATAAACCACTGTGCGGAGTCACCAAAGAAGCAGAATTCTTATTTCTCCAACCAAAATAAACCATCCAGCCATCGGCAAGTCTGTCTACAGTTTGTTATATTTCGGCACAGAATCCCCACATTATTAAACACATCTCCACTCTCACCACTCATAATTTCAGTGTTAAAGTAAATGGAGAACAGAGGACTGATTTAAGTTTACTTGAATAAAACATTGCTCTTTGATAACGACAAGATTGGGACTGAACAGGCTGGACACGCTAATAACTTGCAGCCTTGAGATAGTTAAAGACAGGGTATAGATTTGCCACTCTACTATGGACCAGAAATGCTTCATTTTGATCTCTCTGCTGAACTAGTCGCTCTAATTGTAGTCAGATTAGGAAAGTAAAAGGCCAAGACTAAGGAGGATGGACGGGGGAGCTGACCCAGAGAGAGGAAGGGGGTGGGGGGTCATATGCCCACCCTGACCCAGAGAGAGGAAGGGGGTGGGGGGTCATATGCCCACCCTGACCCAGAGAGAGGAAGGGGGTGGGGGGTCATATGCCCACCCTGACCCAGAGAGAGGAAGGGGGTGGGGGGTCATATGCCCACCCTGACCCAGAGAGAGGAAGGGGGTGGGGGGTCATATGCCCACCCTGACCCAGAGAGAGGAAGGGGGTGGGGGGTCATATGCCCACCCTGACCCAGAGAGAGGAAGGGGGTGGGGGGTCATATGCCCACCCTGACCCAGAGAGAGGAAGGGGGTGGGGGGTCATATGCCCACCCTGACCCAGAGAGAGGAAGGGGGTGGGGGGTCATATGCCCACCCTGACCCAGAGAGAGGAAGGGGGTGGGGGGTCATATGCCCACCCTGACCCAGAGAGAGGAAGGGGGTGGGGGGTCATATGCCCACCCTGACCCAGAGAGAGGAAGGGGGTGGGGGGTCATATGCCCACCCTGACCCAGAGAGAGGAAGGGGGTGGGGGGTCATATGCCCACCCTGACCCAGAGGGAGGAAGGGGGTGGGGGGTCATATGCCCACCCTGACCCAGAGGGAGGAAGGGGGTGGGGGGTCATATGCCCACCCTGACCCAGAGAGAGGAAGGGGGTGGGGGGTCATATGCCCACCCTGACCCAGAGAGAGGAAGGGGGTCATATGCCCACCCTGACCCAGAGAGAGGAAGGGGGTGGGGGGTCATATGCCCACCCTGACCCAGAGGGAGGAAGGGGGTGGGGGGTCATATGCCCACCCTGACCCAGAGAGAGGAAGGGGGTGGGGGGTCATATGCTCACCCTGACCCAGAGGAGAGACATGTGCCGGGAGAGGGGCATACGCCCAGCCCAATCCAACCCAGAGGAGGGAGGGCCATCTGTCAACCCAGACCCGGAGGAGGGGGCATGTGCCCACCCTGAAGAGTGGAATGTTGGGTAATGCCCCGCCCGCGCATGCTCCTCACCTTCCCCTTCAGGTCCAGCACATAAACGGCCGAGGCCGACATTTTCCCGCTGCCACCTCCACCTCACTCCCTTCGGCCTGTCGCGGCTATCCCAGGCTGGCTGGCTCTCCCTCTCCCTGCCAGCGAAACCGAACTAAAAGGGAACTCACACCCCGCTTCCAACCCGCTATCTCAGCCGCAGCGTCACCATAACAGTAGCGTCACTTCCGTGCACCCGCCAACATCGCACGCTCTAATTGGCCTGCTGTCCCGGTGAAGCCGCTCGGGAGCCCGCCCGCCTGCGCGCGCGCGAGAGCGCGAGCCCCGGTCACGTGCCTCGGCCGCTTAACCGTCTTCAAGGGGTCGTCCCTCAGCGTGACGCCATGTGAGCCTGAGCAAGGGAGCTCCTCAGGAACGGACACGGATGCTCTGGAGGGAAGTGAACGGCCAGGTCAGGTCAGGGTTGGGCAGGAGGACAGGTGCTAGTGTTCTGAGAGAGGTGGCATCAATGATGGCTCTCTGGGACCTGGGTTCGATTCCAACTCAGGCAACTGTCTGTGTGCGCCGGTTTGCACTTACTCCCTACGTCTGCGTGGATTTCCTTCGGTTTACTCCCACAGTCCGAAGATGTACCACTTGTGTGGATTGGCGATGTTAAAATTGCCCATAGTGTCCAGGGATGTATTGGCTAAGTGGTTCAGCCATGCGTGGGATGTCCTGCAGAGGGTTGATGTGGACCTGTTGGGCCAAATAGCCTGTTTCCACACTGTAGGGATTCTATGAATGCAGAGGTTGATGAAACAGGACAAGACCCAAGGCAGAGGGCAAAAGTGTGGCTAATGGATTGAACACATCAGAAGGCTCTGCCCACCGCACTGAGGTGGAAGGCCCTGGTTTAGGATAAAGGGAGACATATCAGAAATATGATTACGTACAGAGTTTGCAGGAAGTGGGATGTAAGGAAGTGTTGTCGAGGTTAACTGTGGAAGTTAGTGGACTTGGAGTGTATAGTCAGTGGTCGGCCCACTCTGGAAATGAAGAAGGGAATAGAAGAAGCAGGAAGGAATGAGGTGATGGTGAGAGAAGTGAGCAAGTTGGAAAGTCAATTAAACCTACACGTTCATAATGGGAACATCAATAGAGTGCCCAAAATTATACTGTTCTACCTGGGGTGGATTCAGTACCTGCCATTTTGTAGAGTCATACAGCATAGAAACAGATCCTTCAGTGGAGTCACCCCATTGGAACATTGGACACATAGCAGACAGTTTACTCAATTTGCATTACCATAACAACAATATGGTACTGATCAGATAATTCTAGTTAAATCGCACTTTCCCACTGACTCGTAGATCCTTTAATATTCTCATATGAGTCTAATGTCGCTCCCTTCACTCTTTTCAACCTACCTACTTTAACTCCACCCCCTGACTCACCATTCTCACTTGCATAGCCTTTGAACTTTTAAAAGTTGATTGGGGGCAGATGTTCACAGGTAAAGGTACAGCTGGAAAATGGGAAGCCTTCCAAAATTAGATAATGACAGTCCAGAGACAGTATATTCCTGTTAGCTTGAAAGGCAAGGCTGGTAGGTGTAGGAAATGCTGGATGACTAGAGAAATTGAGATTTTTGGTAAAGAAAAAGAAGGAAGCATATGTCAGGTATAGACAGGAGACATCAAATGTATCCTTAGAAGAGGATAAAGGCAGTAGGAGTTTACTTAAGAGGGAAATCAGTAGGACAAAAAGAGTATATGAGAAAGCTTTGGCAAATACGGTTAAGGAGAATCCAAAGGGATTTTATAAATATATTAAGGACAAAAGGGTAACTAGGGAGAGAATGAGGCCCCTCAAAGATCAGCAAGCCAGCCAATGTGTGGAACCACAGGAGATGATGGAGATACTAAATGAGTATTTGGCATCAGTGTTCACTGTGAAGAAGGACGTGGACAATATAGAATGTGGGAAAATAGATGGTAACATCTTGAAAATGTCCATATTACAGAGGAGGTGATAGATGTCTTAATATGCATAAAGGTGGATAATTCTACAAGACTTGATTAGGTGTATCCTACAACTCTGTAGGAAGCGAGGGAAGTGATTTCTGTGCCCCTTGCTGAGATAATTGTATCGTCAATAGTCACAGATGAGGTGCCGGAAGACCGGAGTTGGCTAACATGGTGCCACTGTTTAAGAAAGTGGTAACGAAAAGCCAGGGAGCTATAGAATGGTAAGCCTGACATCAGTGGTGGGCAAGTTGTTGGAGGGAATCCTGAGGAACAAAATTTACATGCATTCGGAAAGGCAAGGACTGACTAGGGATAGTCAACATGGCTTTGTGCCTGGGAAATCATGTCTAATGAACTTGATTGAGGTTTTTGAAGAAGTGATGAAGAGGATTGATGAGGGCAGAGTGGTGGACATCATCTATATGGACATTTGGTAAGGTGTTCAACAAAGTTCCCCGTGGTAGACTGGGTAGCATGGCTAGATCTCATGGAATACAGGGAGAACTAGCCATTTGGATACAGAACTGGCTCAAAGGTAGAAGACAGGATGGTGGTGGAGGGTTGTTTTTCAGATTGGATGCTTGTGACCAGTGAAGTGCCACAAGGATCTGTGCTGGGTCCACTACTTTTCATCATTTTATATAAATGATTTGGATATGAACATAGGAGGTATAATTAGTAAGTTTGCAGATGACACCAAAATTGAAGGTGTATTCGACAGCGAAGAAGATTACCTCAGATTACAACAGGATCTTGATCAGATGGACCAATGGGCTGAGGAGTGGCAGATGGAGTTTAATTTAGATAAATGTGAGGTGCTGCATTTTGAAAGCAGATCCCGAGCAGCTCTAGCTAATCTCCCTGCCAGTATATTAGTCCCCTTCCAATTCGGGTGCAATCCATCCTCTTGTACAGATCACTTCTATCCCAGAAAAGATTCCAATGATCTGAAAATGTGAATCCTTCTCCAGCTCTTCAGCCACCTGCTCTATCCTCCTATTCCTACCCTCACTAGCTTGTAATCTGGGAGTAATCCCTCAAGGACCTCCTTTTTAAACTCCTGCCTAACATTCTATATTCTCCCTTCAGAATCTCATCTTGTCCCTTCCTATGTCATTGGTAACAATGTGTATAATGACCTCCTGCTAGCCTCTCTCACCTTTGAGAACATCCTGTACCCTCTCTGAGACATCTTTGATAATGACACCAGGGAGGCAACACACCATTCTGATTTTCCACTGCTGGCCGCAGAAACGTCTGTCACACACAACTTCCCACTACTATCCTTGACTGGCCCTAATGTTTCTCTAGTCATTCTTTTATTCCTGATATACCTTTAGAAGGAAAGTTTGCTTTCCTTTATTGTTCAGAGCATTGAGTATAGGAGTTGGGAGGTCATGTTGCGGCTGTACAGGACATTCGTTCGGCCACTTTTAGAATATTGTGTGCAATTCTGGTCTCCCTCCTGTTGGAAGGATGTTAGTAAACTTGAAAGGGTTCAGAAAAAATTTACATAGATATTGCTGGGTTGAAGATTTTGAGCTATAGGGAAAGGCTGAATAGGCTGGGAGTGTTTTCCTGGGAGTGTCAGAGGCTGAGGGGTGACCTTATAGAGGTTTATAATATCATAAGGGGCATGGATAGGGTAAATATACAAGATCTTTTCCCTGGGGTGGAAGATACCAGAACTGTAGATTTTGGGTGAGAGTGAAAAAATTTAAATGGGACCTCAGGGGTAACGTTTTCATGCAGAAGTTGGTGCGTGTATGGAATGAGCTGTCAGAGGAGGTGGTGGAGGCTGGTACAACTATAGCATTTAAAAGGCATCTGGATGGGTATACAAATAAGAAGAGTTTAGAGGGATATGGGTTAAGTGGGACTAGATTAGGTTAGGATGTCTGGTCTGGTTCAACCAAAGGTCTGTTTCTGTGCTGTACATCTCTATGACTCTATATTTATATTTAAATAGTGTCTACTGTTACGGCAAGGTGAGAAGAGGGTGAACCAGCTCCCTTTCAAACTCCTCAGTTGGCCACAATACAGATTTAATAATCCTTTTTAGACTCAAGGATAACCCTCTCTGAAACAAAAATGTAGTTATCACTGTCTGCTGTATCAGTAAGAAGACAATTATGAGGTTTCCTTATGTAAAAGGAAGAGCAATTTTATTATCTGCCTACCTTGAGAAAAGTAATAACGATGCAGTGTCAAGCTCACATACACACAAGTCCAAACTTAAAAAAGGAATGCTTCTATCACAAAATGAAGATTAAATGCTGGCTTTTGTATTTCAATGTCTCACTTCATTATTTCCAAAATGGATCATTTCAGATGAAGTTTTTCTTTGCCAATACATGAAATTTATCATCCAAATATAATCAAAATAGGAGTCAAGGGTTTCTTCATGGCTGGCTTGGTGGGCTAGTTTTCATGTCAGAGAGCTGTACAGCACAGACACAGACCCTTTGATCCAATCTGTCCATGCCGACCATGTAGTTACTTAATGTCTGCTGTATTAGTAAGAAGGAGAAAGTGAGGACTACAGATGCTGGAAATCAGAGTCAAGAATGTGGTGCTGGAAAAGCACAGCAGGTCAGGCAGCACCCGAGGAGCATTCTGCCCGAAACGTAGATTCCCCTGCTCCTCGGATGCTGCCTGACCTGCTGTGCTTTTCCTGCACCACACTCTCAACTCTGTATCAGTAAGAAGACAGTTAAGAGGTTTACATGTGTAAAAGAAAGAGCAATTTTATTGTCTGCCTGCCTTGAGAAAACTTAAAAAAGACACAATCCTAAATTAATCTACACCATTTGCCAGCACCTGGTAAATCTTAAAGAACTCAATAAGATTTATGAGGCACGGCTTGCTCTTCACAAAACCATGTTGACTATCCCTAATCAACTTATTCCTCTCTAGATGATTATAAATCTTATCTCTTATAACCTTTGCCAACACTTCACCCACAAGTATAGTTAGACTCATTGGTCTATAATTAACAGGCTTGTCTCTACTCCCCTTCTTGAACAAGAGGGCAACGTTTGCTATCCTCCAATCTTCTGGCATTATTCCTGTAGACAATGATGACATAAAGATCAAAGCCAAATGCTCTGCAATCTCCTCCCAGGCTTCCCAGAGAATCATCGGATAAATCCCATCAGGCCCAGGGGACTTATCTATTTTCACACTCCTTGCTAACACCTCCTTGTGAACCTCAATCCCGTCTCGTCTCATAGCCTGTATCTCAGTATTCTCAACAACATTGTCTCTTTCCAGTATGAATACAGAAAAGTATTCATTTAGCACTTTCCCTATCTAGACTCGTTGAGATGTTCAGCACGGAAACAGACCCTTTGGTCCAACTTGTCCATGCCGACCAGAATATCCCAACCTAATCTAGTCCCATTTGCCAGGACTTGGCCCATGTCCCTCTAAACTCTTCCTATTTATATACTCATCCAGATGCCTTTTAAGTATTGTAAATGTTCCAGCCTCCACCACTTCCTCTGGCAGCTCATTCCAAACACACATCACCCTTGCGTGAAAAGGTTGCCCCTTAGGTCCCTTTTAAATCTTTCCTCGCTCACCCTAAATCTTTGCCCTCTAGTTCTGGACTCCACCACCACAGGAAAAAGACCTTGTCTATTTATCCCATCCACGCCTCTCATGATTTTATAAACCTCTATGAAGTCACCCCTCAGCCTTCGACGCTCCAGGGAAAACAGCCCTAGCCTATTCAGCCTCTCACAATAGCACAAATCTTCCAACCCCAGTAAAATCCTTGTTATCCTTTTTCCCAACCCTTTCAAGTTTCACAACATCATTCCGATAGGATGGAGAGCAGAACTGCATACAATATTCCAAAAGTGGCCTAACCAACATCCTGTACAGCTGAAACATGACCTCTCAACTCCTATACTCAATGCTCTGACCAATAAGGAAAAGCATACCAAACACCTTCTTCACTATCGCATCTGCGGCTCCACATTCAAGGAACTATGACCCTGCACTCCAAGGTCTCTTTGTTCAGCAACACTCCACAGGACCTTAACATTAAGTGTATAACTCCTGTCCTGATTTATATTTCCAAAATGCAGAATGTCACATTTTTCTACATTAAATTCCATCTGCCAATTCTCAGCCCATTGGCCCATTTGATCAAGATCCTGTTGTACTCTGAGGTAACGTTCTTTGCTGTCCATTATACCTCCAATTTTGGTGTCATCTTCAAACTTCCTAACTATACCTCCTATGTTCACATTCAAATCATTTATATAAATGACAAAAGGCAGTGGACCCCGCACTGATCCTTGTGGCACACCACTGGTCACAGGCCTCCAGTCTGAAAAGCAACCCTCCACCACCACCCTTTGTCTTCTACCTTCAAGCCAGTTCTGTATTCAAATGGTGAGTTCTCCTTCTCCGTGTGATCTACCTTGCTAACCAGTCTACCATAAGGAACCTTGTCGAATGTCTTACTGAAGTCCATATAGATCACTTCCACTGTTCTGCCCTCATCAATCCTTTTCGTTATTTCTTCAAAAATCTCAGTCAAGTTCATGAGATGTGATTTCCCACCCTCGGGGTCATGTTAATTGTCCCTAGTCAGTCCTTGCCTTTCCAAATATCATTTGATGAAATATAAATTCTAGATCAGATGATCTTGTTTATTCCCCATTTCATGAAGATTAGATAATCTCAGTGGTCAGCTGATTATTGCAGCCATTTACATCAGTGTTTTGTTGTCTTATTAAAACCAGTTCCTTTCATGGAACTTCCAGGTATTAAAATATTAAAAGAAATTCCACAAACTCATCATCTTCTGAGGGAATAAATACCTTCTCAGCTCTGATTTAAATATGTGACTACTTATTCTGAGATAGTGCACTCTTGTCCTAGATTCTCCCAGAAGTAACCTCTCTGCATCTACCCTGTAAAGGTTCCTAAGAATCTTGTATGTTTCAAGAAGGTTACCTCTCATTCTTCTAAATTCCAGTGAGTACAGGCAGAACCCACTCAACCTCTCCTCATTAAACAGTCTCTGATATTAGTCATGTGAACCTTCTCTGGACTGTCTTCAATGTCAGTGTATCTTTTCTTAGATAAGGGGCCGAAAACTATTCACAGTATTCCAGCAAAACCTCCCTACTTTTATTCAGAAAAAACAAAGATCTGTGGATGCTGAAAATCGAAAACAAAAACAGAAATTGCTGGGAACGCTCAGCAGGTCTGGCAGCTTGTGTGAAGGGAAAGTAGAGTTAACACTTCAGGTCTGGTGACACTTCTTCAAAACTGATTGAAGCGAGGAAAGGGTGGATATATATGCTGAAGATAGGGAGAGAGGAGGAGTTGAAAAATAGATGGAGATCGAACCCAGAGAGCGAGAGAACAACAGTTGGACAGACAAAGGAGGGGGTAAAGATCAGCCTGGGAGGATCAATTGGTGCTAATGGGGTCCTTTAATAGTTGACAATGGGTTGGTTGTGATAGCAGCCCATATGATGACAAGGCCTGGTGCGTGGGGCTTGGGGTATGGTCACAGGAGAAGGTGCTCGCCTCAAAACTATTGAACTGAATATTGAGGCCCAAAGACTGCAGAGTCCCAAGTGGAAAATGAGATGCTGTTCTACCTATTCCATTCTCTTTGAATTAAAGGTCAACTATCAATTTGCTTTCCTTATTACTCACTGAATTTGGATGCTAGCTTTTTGTGATTCCAATGACCTCTTCTCCATTCTCATCCCTATCCTACCAGTGGGAAGTAATCAAATGCAGACAAACACCTGATATTGGGACACTTTGACCAGGCTTGCTGTGACCTAACAATGTATCAAGATAACCACATCAAAAGTTTCCAGATTAGTGTCTTGTAGCAGTAGTGATGGAGACAGGTGTAAATTTAGTGACTAAATTTAGTAAATTTCCCTCCTCCCTACCTTTTATCTTCTCCTGCTGAACACTCTCTGCTCATTCCTGAAGAAGGGCCTGTGCCCGAAACGTCGAATCTCCTGTTCCCTGGATGCTGCCTGACCTGCTGTGCTGTTCCAGCAATAAAGTTTCAACCTAAATTTAGTGACTGACAGGGCCCTGGATTTTCTTTGCTTGTTTTCAGATATGTTGACCAATGTTGTCAAACTTTAATCATAATGAACTGGAAGTTACTAAGCTGTTTTATTGTTTTGGTTCTGGGGTTGTATTAGTTTCCAAGTGTTAACATGCTCATAGAATCCCTAAATGTGGAAACAGGCCATTTGGCCCAACAAGTCCACACCAACTCTCTGAGTATCCCATCCAGACCCATTCCCATGACTTTACATTTCCCCTGACTAATACACCTAACCTACACATCCCTGAACCTATTATGGGAAATTTAGCATGGCCAATTCAACTAACCTGCAAATCTTTGGACTGTGGGAGGAAACCCACACAAACACAGAGAGAATGTGCAAACTCCACACGGACAGTCACCCAAGACTGGAATTGAACCCAGACATCTGGCACTGTGAGGCAGCAATGCTAACCACTGTGCTGCCTAATTGTGTTGTTTTGGAAAGTAGTTTAAAATCACTGGTTTAACACATCCTCTGACTTGAAAATGTGTTGCTGGAAATGCGCAGCAGGTCAGGCAGCATCCAAGGAACAGGAGAATCGACGTTTCGGGCATAAGCACATCTTCAGGAATGAAGGGCTTATGCCCGAAACGTCGATTCTCCTGTTCCGTGGATGCTGCCTGACCTGCTGCGCTTTTCCAGCAACACATTTTCAGCTCTGATCTCCAGCATCTGCAGTCCTCACTTTCTCCACATCCTCTGACTCCCAATCATCAATGCCACAGGAGGTCAACTTATTCACAATGATAAATAATCATGAGCTAGGCATTCCTTTTAGGTTTGAGTGGCAAGACGGCAGTGCTCAGACCCGACATAGTGCACCAGTTCGAGGATGCTCAGGTGTGCAGTGGAATTCCCCTGTGCACTTACCTCTGCCTGGACGGAATTTCACATTAGCCCCAAGGTCCCATACTTCCTGCAGGAGCCTGTGCTCCACAACCTGAGCCTTTGGAAGTTTAGTTTTGTCCCCCTCAGGGACATATCACGGCGGACTCTGTATTAGACTGCTGCTGCTAACCACCCTCCTGATCTTTGGCACCCAGTGTGGAGGGGGGAGGGTAGGTCAGAGGATCTCCTCATGGATCTGCTCCTGGGCCTGGTCAAACTGGTCATAAACAGGTCCAGGCAGCGGGCCATGATGGCCGATTCCCTGCCCCTCTTCCTCGGTTATGTCAGAGCCTGGGTGTCCCTGGAGAAGGAACACGCGGTGTCTACCAATTCCCTCGAGCTGTTCAGGAAGAGATGGGCACTGCAGGGAGTGGAGTGCTTTATTTCTCCCTCCAACTTTATTTTGATTTAATTCCCTGCCTTTCCCTTCACTGTTTTTGATCACACAGCATTGTTCTTTGATGAGAAGGGCATTGCTTGTCACTGGCCACCCTTGTGTTTGCTTTCTTCCTGCTGGTGGAAATTGAGTAAAGATTTGTCCACCTGTTGTGTTTCACTGTGTCTCACACACACAACATGGGTGCTGGGGAAAATATAAGCACGACCGCAGTTAGGTGGCAGAGTGGGGGTAAAAAGTAATAAAAATTAACCAGGAGATTTAGAATCCCCTCAGATTAGGGGACTGACTCTATGTTGGTTGGACCACAGTTAGTGTGTTCCAGCTGCTGTTGGTTTCTGCTTTTTTTTGGAGAAAAAATAAATTTAAAAATATAACATAATACCGTAAGACATAGGAGCAGAAATTAGGCCATTCAGCCCACCAGGTCTGCTCCACCATTCAGTCATGTCTGATAAGTTTCTCAACCCCATTCTCCTGCTTTCTCCCCATAGCCCTTGATCTCCTTGACAATCAAAAACCTATCTATCTCTATCTTGAATATACTCAATGGCCTGGCTCCCACAGCCTTCTGTGGCAGTAAATTCTATAGATACACCACTCTCTGGCTGAAGAAGTTTCACCTTATCTCTGTTCTAAAGAATCTTCCCTTTAAGGCTGTGTTCTTGAGTCCTAGTCTCTCCTGCCAATGGAAATGTCTTCCCAATGTCCACACTGTCCAGGCTGTACAGTACTCTGTAAGTCTCAATTAGATCCCCCTCATCCTTCTAAATTCCATCAAGTACAGACCCATAGTCCTCAAATGTTCCTCATGGATTAAGCCTTTCATTCCTGAGTTCATTCTCATGAACCTCCTCTGAACCCACTCCAAGGCCAGTACATTCTTCCTGAGGTGTGGGGCCCAAAATTGCTCACAATACTCTATATCTGGTCTGACCAGAGCATTATAAAGCCTCAGAAGTACATCCCTACTTTTATATTATAGTCCTCTCGAAGTAAATACCTACACTTATTTACCTTTCTGACTACTGACTCAACCTGCAAGTTTAGCTTAAGAGAATCCTGGACCAGAACACCCAAGTCTCTTTGTACTTCAGATTTCTGAATTTTCTCCCCATTTAGAAAACAGTCATGCCTCTATTCTACTTACCAAAGTGTATGACCCCACTTTTCCCATGTTGTACTCCATATGCTACTTTGCCCACTCTCCTAACCTGTCTAAATTCTGCAGACTCCCTGCCTCGATACTACCCGTCCCTCCACCTATCTTTGTATTATCTACAAATGTAGCTAGGATGCCCTCAGTTCCTTCATCTAAATCATTAAACGTATGAAGTGAAAAGTTGTCATCCCAACAGTCACCCTTGTGGAACACCACTAGTCACCGGCTGCATCCTGAGAAGGATCCTTTTATCCCCACTCTCTGCCAGACAGCCAATCTTCTATCCATGCTAGTACCTTGCCTCTAACACCACGAGCCCGTATCTTCCTCAATAGAGACAGACAGGAGGCTGGAAGAACACAGCAAGCCAGGCAGCATCAGGAGGTGGAGACGTTGACGTTTCCGGGTGTAACCCTTCTTATCTTCTCAGCAGCCTTCTGTGCGGCACCTTGTCAAAGGCCTTCTTGGAAGTCCAGATCGATAACATCCATTGGCTCTTCTTAGTAACCTGTTCATTACCTCCTCAAAGAATTCTAACAGATTTGTCAGGCATGACTTCCCCTTGACGAAACCATGCTGACTCAGCCCTAATTTACAATGCATTTCCAAGTATTCAGAAATCTCATCCTTCACAATGGACTCCAAAATCTTACCCATGACTGAGGTCAAGCTAACCGGTCTGTGATTTCCCATCCCAGCCTTTCTCCCTTTTTAAAATATTGTGGACCTGTTATTTTGACAGAAATATTCTGATAAATATTTGACGTCCAATTAGTTGCTAGAGAGCTGTGCAGCATTTTGGGGTGGATCATGAAATACTACATATAAATGAAATTTCTCTTTTTCCTAATGGAATCCGTATAGTGTTAGCTGCACCCCAAAATCAATCTGAAACTGCAATCATACATGGCAAATAAAACCAGAGGCCATACCAAGATCATAATTAGTAAATCCAGTAGGGAATTCAAAAGAAATGTGTTATCCATTGGTGAACATGTGGAACTCCCTATAATGTGTGTAATTGAGTTGAATAGAGCAGAGGTCTTTAACAGAACAGGTAAGTACATTAACAGAGAAAGGAATAGAAAGCAGTAACAGAAATTGCTGGAGAAAGTTCTTAAGAAGGGTCGCTGGATTGAAAATATTGACTCTGCTTTCTCTCCATAGAAAGTTCTGGCGAACATTAATTCTGTTTTTTCCTCCACAGATGGTGCCAGACCTGCACAGTTCTCCAACAATATCTGTTTTTGTTTCAGACCTTCAGTACCCACAGTTCTTTGTTTTCTTAAAAGAATGGAAAAGTCTGCTAACCAGCTGAGATTAAAGTGAGGCGGGAGGAGGTTCATGTACAGCAAAAATATCAGCAGTGCCCTTTTGGGCCAAATTTGTGAGCTGTACTTTAGGTGTAAGAATGTAATTGACTCCATTACCATTAGTTCTTGCCACACAAGTGTGATCGTACAGTCCAGGAAAGTATGTCACACTGTAGACCTTGGCAGTCATTAACCTAAGGAGCAACCTGTCAGTACTTGTACCTACCCCAGACTGCGCAGGAGCTGTCAATTTACAGCAACTCCTGGACAAAGTATACACAGCTAGCACATTGTAGACTGCGGTCACTTTGACCTTAGAGCAACTTTTTAACAGTAAACCATTACATTGCACTCAATCCAAATCTGCCCATCAATTTCCACGGGTGATTCGTGAATGCTTGTAGGGAAAATTGGAATTAATTACAAGCCAGCTTTCTGACCTTTGAAACTGAGCATGTATTATGTTAATTGCCATTTAACATTTCAAGCAGATCAGCCTGCATTTAAAGGCAGAATTATCCTTCAGCTTGATATGTAAATTTGCTGAGCCACATCATGGGAAAAGTTTGAAATTCCTTTGAGCTGAGCATGAACTGGACAGCAGCTGACAGAGGAACAGGAGTAGGTCATTCAGTCCCTCAAGCTTGTTCCGCCATTCCATAAGATCATGTCTGATCTGTCGTCTAACGTTGCATACCTACCTTTGGCCCATATCCCTTAATACCCTCTCTTAACAAAAATTTACCTACCTTAGATTTAAAATTAACCACTGACCTTCCATCCACTGCACTTTGTGGAAGGAGTTCCAAACATCTACCAGTGATTGTGTGAAGAAGTGCTTCTTAACATCTCTCCTGAATGATCTAGCCCTAATTCTCAGGTACGCTCCCAAGTTCTAACTCACAACCTATTTATGATTTATCTTTATCAACCTTGTCTTTTCCTGTTAATATGCTTCTAAATTCAAGAGAAAACAAACCTAATTCGTATAATCTCTCCTCATAACTTAGTCCCTGAAGGCCAAGTATCATTCATGTAAACCCATGCTACACTCCCTCAATGGTCAATAAATCATTCCTAAGACGTGGTGCCCAGATCTGCTCTCAATGCTGAGTAGGGTCTGACCAGGGTTTTGTATAACTGCAGCATAACTTCTCCATCCTTGGACTCCATTCTCTAGATAAAAAAGCCAGTATTCCATTTGCCTTTTTGATTATTTTCTATAGCATCAGCCTCCCTGCAATAGTCCTGTGTTAGTAAGGATATATGCCAGTGTGTCTCCTAAAGGATGCTGTTGAAGAGACCTCAGCAGATTTGTCTACATTCAAGAAACTTTTGGGAAGGTGAGCACCAGCAAGGCAAAGCATTTACATAAAATTTCACAGACTTGGGATGTTCCAAATCAATTTACAGCAATAAATTACTTGTGACATAATGTCACTATTGTAAATGAAAGTCAACAAGGCAGCCCATTTGTACAGGCTCCCAAATTGCAAATGAATGATTGACCAAACAACCCAATTTTGATTACTGGTTCAAGATTGTATATGGGCCACGATATTCAATCGTGGTGTTTAAAAGGGAATTGCAGCTCTTGTGGCACAGTGGTAGTGACCCTCCCTCTGAGCCAGGAGACCTGGATTCAAGTCCCACCTGCTAGATGTGTAATAAAATCCCTGAACAGGTTGATTGGAGAATAACTAAAAAGGGCCTTGGATCATTATCTGAGTAGGAAAAACCTGCAAGGTGATGTGGAAAAAATTGGGGTCTCGTACTGGGGGAGTTGTTCTTGCAGAGGAAAATCTTAGCTAAGACAGGTTGAACGGCCTCCTTCAGTGGCTGTAATCATTCACTGGCACTGGGACAACTTCCCTGCTACTCTTTGAAACTATAGTAGACAAGCAGGAGGCTGGAAGAACACAGCTAGCCAGGCAACATCAGGAATTGGAGAAGTCAATGTTTCGGATATAACCCTTCTGGAATGGAGGTGGGGGTCAGGGGAGCTGCAGATAAAAGAGGGAGGATTTTGGGTGGGGAGAGGGGTGGAGTGGTGAGGTAGGAAGAGGCAAACACAGGTGATGGGTGTGACCTGGTTGGTCAATGGGAGGAATGAATCCAGTTGGTAGCTGGAAGCAAGGGTCAGATGGAGGGATGGAAGGAAGGAGGCGGGACTGGAAACAGAGTCCAGGGATGAGTGGGAAGGTTATTTGAAATTGGAGAACTCTATGTTGAGCCCTCTGGGCTGTAGGCTGCCCAAGCGGAAGATGAGGTGTTGTTCTTCCAATTTGTGGTCTGATTCACTGTGGCAATGGAGGAGGCTGAGGATAGACATGTGAGTAAAGGAATAGGAAGGGGAATTGAAATGGGTTGTGATCAGAAGTTCAGGCTGGCCTTTACAGGCCTGGTTGAGATGATTGGTGAAATATTCCCTTAGTTCATGTTTGGTGTCAGCAATGTAGAGAAAACCACATCGGGTGCAGCAGATACAGTAAAGTAAGTTGAAGGAGAGGCAGGTGAACCTCTGTTTCACCTGACTGTTTGGAGTCATGGATGTAGGTGACGTTAGTGATATGCTGGCAGGTTTTGCATCTTTTACAGTTGCAGGGGAAGGTACCGGGGAGATTGGTGGGGAGTGTGGCATGTACTAAGGAGTGGCAAAGGGAATGGCCCTTCCAGTCCTTGCCTCCCCCCTTGCTTCCAGCTACCAACCAGATTTATTCCTCCCATCGACCAATCAGATCATACCTATCACAATCTCACCATTCTGCCCCCTTTCCACCCAAACCCTCCCCCTCTTTATCTGCAGCTCTCCCTACACCCATCTCCATTCCTAAAGAAGGGTTGATTTCTTCACCTCCTGATGCTGCCTGGCTTGCTGTGTTGTTCCAGCCTCCTGCTCCTCTACTTAGGATTCCAGCAGCTACAGTTTTTTTTATCTCTAATTCTTTGAAACTCTGGCCGTTGGAGCCTGCATGCCTACCTCAGCCAACCTAAAGAGAGATTACCTGTTTCTCTTGACTCAGGAATGAAGGCCCAATTACTCCTGGGCCAAGATGTGAGCCCAGTGAATCGTTTTACCCTGGTTACGGACAACACAGATATAGTACAGCACAGGAACCAACCCTTTTCCCACGATGTTGTCCCAAATATGATGCCAAATTAAACTAATCGCTTCTTCCTGCCCATGGTCCATACCCCTCCATTCCTTACATATTCATGTGCTTATCTAAAAGCCCCTTAAAAATGGCCCTATCATACCTGCCTCCACCACCAGCCCTGGCAGCACATTCCAGGCATCTACCACATAGAAAACTTGCCCCTCACATCTCCTTTGAACTTTTCCACCTCTTACTTTGAATGCATGTCCTTTAGTATTAGATGTTTCAACCCTGGGAAAAGGATTCTATGCATCCATTTATTATACAAACTTCTATCAAGGAAAGAACATACAGCAATAAACAGGTATACAGATTGTGTGGATGATCTGGCACAAGATGATTGGCTGGATGGTGGGAGGCAAAGACACTTCAGGTTCCAGAACATTGCTGCCAGAAATTTAAGTTGATTTTAGCGACTTTCATAATGCCAGACCCCTTATTTGAGAAATTAATTCAATTATTAAAAGCCAAACCTTTTCAGCCTCACTCAAATTTCAATGAGCAAAGTATTTCCAAACCTGACCGAGCATCTCCCATTAAATTCAGATCCCTTGCTAAAGCCCAGTTGCAAATTAACTTACATTTTACTTGCAAATATTCCTATTTTCATTTGAATCACTTCCCTATAAAGGGCTTGTGCACAGGTCAAACAGATTAATGGGATGGCAGAGTTGCTGACTAGACTGCAGTATTTTAAAATGGTATCATGTGATGCAATGAACCAGTTCTGTTTTGAGTTTAGTAAAACAAGGATCCATTATTTACTGAAATAAAAGAGTGAAGTCACTTCAGATCAAGAATACAATCATACAATCCCTACAGTACAGAAAGAGGCCATTTGGCCTACGAGTCTGCACTGACCTTCTGAAGGTCATCCTACACAGACTCATATTCCATCACACAACTCCCCATTTGCCATGGCTAATTCACCTTGCATGCAGATGCTTGGACACTCTGGGCAATTTAACATGGCCAATCCACCTAATCTGCACATCTTTGGAACACCCAGAAGAAATCCACGTCGACACAGGGAGAACGTGCAAACTCCACACAGACAGTCACCTGAGGCTGGAATCAAGCTCAGGTGATGTGAGGCAGCAGTAGTAACCACTGAGTTACCGTGCCGCCCAAATTGTGGCTCTCCAATCTGTGAGGTGGCTCCTATTGATGTCATAATGCAAGAAACAGCTGCAGGAGTCAGCCATTTGGCAAACAGCCTTTCAACAATAAACAATCACAAAATCAAAGAATTGTTACAGGGCAGGCGGAGGCCATGCCTGCAGTGGATCTAATGTCAGTCTCCTGCCTTTCCCCTACATCTCTGTACACAAGTATTATCCAAAGAAACTTTTAATATGGTTCTGATTACTGTGGAACATGCTGACTATCTACCTCACTTTTCCCTCTGCATCGCTTTCCTTTGTGTCCAATAATCCAATCAATCTGTATCATGAATATGCTCAATGACTGAGTGTCCACAAAACTACAGAATTCCAAAGATTCACAATTCTGCAAAGCCATTTCTCCAACACCAAATAGGCCGCTCAATTTCTTAATCGTGCTCCATCATTCAATAAGAACTGATCTGATCATGGCTTCAACTCCACTTAGACTTATTTGAATCTTATCCCAGAACATGCCATAGGATGATAGGACAGTCAATTTGTGCACTGGAAACTCCCACAGACAGTAATGAGATAAATGACAAACATTGTCTGACTTTTTTTGATTATGTTTATTCAGAGAGTTTTGGCTAGAACATCAGGAATGAAACCCTGCTTTGAATAGAACTGTGGGATCTTCAATGCCCATCAAGAAGGTTGGCCAGCCTTTGTTTGACATGTCATCTGTCAGACATTACATGTCAGTGCAGAATAGCTATTTATAGACTCCCCAACACCATGGTCATCATATCTCACTGATAGTAATTTCAGTTGAGATTCAGAAGACTATTGATTCCAGTGCCATTCCAAGGTCTTGAGTTCATAATGCAGACTAACATTCCAGAATATTACTTGCTCCAGTATACTCCAGTGCTGTCTTGTCAGTAGTACCATCTTAAGCATGAGTCATAAGGTATAGAAGCCTCTTGACCTCACAAATGGATGTTCAATATCTCACAGTGCTCTTCCAAAAGCAAGGAGATTCACCTATTGTTCTAACCAACATTTATCCCAAACTCAACATCACTAAAAAACAGACCATCATTGCTCTTTCACAATAAGAGAAGTAAGTCATCTGGCTCATCAAGCATGTGCTATCTTTCAACTTGATCTTGGCTGACCTTGGGATTCAACTCCACTTTCCTGCCAATTCCTCAATTTGCTGAGAGATTGAAATCTACATAACCCAGCCAGGTGGAGCATCCACAACTCTCTCACATTCCATAGATTCACAGGCCTTTGAGTGAAGACATTTCTCCTTAGCTCAATCCTATCCTAAAGCTGTGCCGATGTGTTTCAGAAACAATTCCTCAGCACCATTCTATCAAACTTCTTCAGAATTTCTGTTTGTCTCAATGATTTGTATGTCATATTTCGATCTTCTAAATCCTGATTACTGTTCATGGGAATACAGTTTGCACAACCTGACAGCTGTGTTCTCTGACATTATATCAGGAAATACACTTCAAAAGATGTTACTGGCTGTAAGGCATATCGAGATCAATTCTGCTCCAATATCTTCAATCACAGGATAAGATTGATTAACATTGTAAAGGAAATCCATGAAAGGATTTATTTTCTTAGAGCTATATGGTTTTACAGAACAGAAAGACACCCTTTGGCTCGTCGTGTCCACACCTGTCATCAAGCACCTAACTACTCCAACCCCATTTTCCAGCACTTGGCCCACAGCATTGTATGCTATGGCATGTAAAGTGCTCATCTAAATACTTCCTCCATATCTTGAGGATTCCTACCTCTACCACTCTTTCATGCAGTAGGTTCCAGATCTCACCCCCTTAGGATTTTCTTAAATTGCCTCTCAACCTTCCACCCCTCACTTTAAATCTGTGCCATAACTCCTCCCCCTTCCATTTAAAGGCCAGTTTTCCCCTATCTACTTTGCCTATGCCCCTCAGAACTTTGTACACCTCATCAGGTACCCCCTCAGTCTTCTCTTTGCTACAAAAACAGCCCTAACCTATCGAGTCTCTCTTCATAGCTGAATTGCTCAAGCCCAAGTAATGTCCTGGTGAATCTCTTCTGCGCTCTCTCTCTGACACAATCATAACTTTCCCATAATGTGGCAGCCAGAACTATACACAGTACTCCAGCTGTGACCTAACTAATGTTGTATACAGCTCCATCATAAACTCCTTGTTCTTGAATTTGATGCTTTGCATCTGTACGTGAGACTAATTTACGTTCTTCAGAACTTTTTCAAAAGCTCCCTACACCAGATGCTGGACTTACTAGGCTGTGGTTTTCTGATTATCCCAACTACTATTCTTGAACAATGGAACATGAGCAGTCCTCAAATCTTCTGGAACCCCTCTTGCAAAAATTAAATGTCAGGGTCCTGCAATCTCCTTGTCCTCCCGCAGCAGCCTGGGATATATCTCACCTTGGCTTGGGGATTTATCCAATTTTAAGCCCATTAAAACTCATATTGCCTCCACCCTCTCGATTGTAATTTGTTCAAATATACAACAGTCCTCCTCCCTGATTTCAATGCATTCACCATGCTTCCCTGTAAATGCAAAGTATTCATTTAAAACCTCAGCTACATCTTCCAGCTCCACACACAGTTTGCTACTTTGATCCCTAATGACACTCATTCCTTCCCAATATATAATTATAAAATATCTTTAGATCTTCCTTTATTTAACTCACCAATGCTTTTTCATGCCTCGTCTTCACTTCCTTAATTTGTTTTTTTTTAAGAAACGCCCTGGGCTTTCTATTTGCCTCTAGGGCTTCCAGTGTATCTATCCTCAGTATCTACCAAAAGCTTCCCTATCTTCCAAGTCTATACATTCCCCGACATCCGTGGTTCTCTGGTTTTGTTGGTCCCACCTTTCACCTTTATGGAAACAACCTACCGACCTGTACACTGCAGAAGCTGAGTCCCAGCTCTCCGTTATCTCCTCCTATGTCCCCCTGGACAATAAGCCCATCATCAAACATTGGGCTATCTGTCCACAAAAGTCACTAACCTTATTTCATTTGGTGATGACCTCCATAATGCCTCCAAGTTCATCTTCCCCTAACCCCACATAGCTTGTTTCTCCCTCCTTCCCAAAATAGGACTGTCCAGGCAGACCTCTTGTTTCTGCCTGCTCCTGCCCCACAAAAGCCATCTCTTCCTACCTGAATTTGATTTTTTTCTCCCCCTTGTCCAGTCCCTTCCCACTTACATCCACAATTCTTCTGATGCTTCATGTCTGTTTCAGAATTGTCAATCCACAGGCTCCAGCCTCCTCCTCTTCATCGTGGATGAGCAATCCCTTTACACTGAGATAGTGCAGATACTGGAGAGTCAGAGAGCATAAATATGTCCATCCCCCATGTGATGGTCTCAGGACTCTCCACTTCTTCCTGGAAAAAAAGGCCTGAATCATCCCCATCCACCATAAACAACCCATTGTCAGCCACTAACAATCCCCAACAGCAGCTATCGATTCTCTCAAGCTAATCTTTATCCATCCTTTCTCAACTGTTTTTCTCTCTCTCTCTGGACTCCATCTTCACCTATCATTTACTCTTCCCTTTGCCCCACCTTCAGCATAAATACAAGCTTTTCCTAGCTAAAAATCAGTTCTGAAGAAGGGTTACTGGACCCAAAACATTAACTCTGCTTTCTCTCCATGGATGCTGGTCTTCAGTGTTATTGCCTGAACATCGTCAGGTCAGAGTTTCTAGTGCCTTCAGCTGCTTCTCAATATCACACAAATTGAATTGAATTGTTTGACTATTGTGATGCTGAAGAGCTCAGGAGGAGGCCAAGACACCGTGGGCGGCACGGTGGCACAGTGGTTAGCACTGCTGCCTCACAGCACCAGAGACCCGGGTTCAATTCCCGCCTCAGGCGACTGACTGTGTGGAGTTTGCACGTTCTCCCCGTGTCTGCGTGGGTTTCCTCCGGGTGCTCCGGTTTCCTCCCACAGTCCAAAGATGTGCAGGGTCAGGTGAATTGGCCATGCTAAATTGCCCGTAGTGTTAGGTAAGGGGTAAATGTCGGGGTATGGGTGGGTTTCGCTTCGGCAGGTCGGTGTGGACTTGTTGGGCCGAAGGGCCTGTTTCCACACTGTAATCTAATCTAATTTACCCAGTACATCTGGCTGAAAATGGATGCAAACTCCTCAGCCTTTCTTTTGCATTGATATCCTGGGCTCTCCCTTTATTGATGGGTGATATTTTTAGAGCCTTCTCCTCCTTTTAATCATTTACCCATCACCATTCACGATTTGATGTGGCAGGACTGCAGAGCTTAGATTAGATCAGTTGGTTGTGGGATCACTTAGCCCATCTATTGCCATACAAGTCGTCAAATGTTGTTTGTTGACCAGGTTGACACCTCATTTTTAGGTATGTCTGACATGTCTTTCTCCATGCCTCCTGGAACCAGGGTGATAGTAGACTAGGGGAGCTTACAGATGGTGGTTAGAAAAAACTTTGTTGCTACTAATAGCTTACAAAGCGATGAGTGGCTAGATCTGTTCAAAATTTGTGCTGTTTAGCACATTGGCCACACATCATGGAGGGTATCCTCAATGTGAAGATGGAACCTTGCCCCCAGGACTGTCTGGTGGTCACTTTTACCAATACTAGACAAACACATCTGCCTCTGAAACTGGTGACGACAGGATCAAGTACTTCTCTCTTGCTGATTCCACCATCACCTGTCACAGATCCAGTCTAGCAGTTATATCCCTATAAGGCCAGGTTTGTCAGTCATTTTCTGTTCTCTGTCTGATATTGGATGGTCCATCCAGACTTCATTGTGGGAAGGAGATGATATCATATATTTCATGGTTTTTTTTGTGGGATCTGATTTCACAACAGCAGCTGATTTGGGAACACCTCAGACTACATAAAAGCAGGTTCTTTCTTTCAAATGATAACTTATAGGCAGAATTTTCCAAGGGTTCTAAAGTCAATGGTTTTAGGTGGTGTGTTACTTTGCGTGCACACATCATTGGTTTAAGATAAGGTCTCTTGACAGTGAGCAGGAATAACTGCTTGAGGAGCTGGCAGCACTCTACATTCACATGATCAAACCATATCCCCTCATGTTCCATTCTGATATGCAGGCACTCATTCCTGATGAAGGGCTTATGCTCGAAACGTCGACTCTCCTGCTCCTTGGCTGGTGCCTGACCTGCTGTGCTTTCCCAGCGCCACATTTTTCAGCTCCTGTTTTGATCATGTCAAACCACTCCTCATCCTCACTGCCCAACCTTAAAAAAGTATCATAAAGAGCTAGATATCAGAGTGTGCTAAAGGACAGATGTGTGTGCAAAATCTTTTCCTGGAAATTATCAGTGCTTTACATAAAGTACAAATATTTTTCTAAGGCAGGAGTGAATGTTAAGAGTTTTATTTGGCCAGATTTTGAACATCAGGAGGAAGGCACCCTAATGAACAGCAACCAATGAATCTGGCTCAGCCACAGGGCAAGAGCTCAACTGATTGAATTACATTCCTTCACATATCTATAAGGTACAGCTGACAGTCCAATGATGTTATAGAATGGCATCAACTTTGGTCAGACTCCCAACAATAGAAGGTACATCAATCAGCTCCTTTATAAAATTTCTGTGGCATCCCAGAAATTCAACTATCACCACTTCCCTCCCTCTGCCCATGAGTTTCCTTTCAGTCATACTCAAAAACAAATTCAAAACTAATTCAATGTTGGCTATGTTTGGAAGGGATTATGTGTTTAAAACAAAAAAAACTATACCCAGCATTTATGCAAGGATCAGCAAGCTGGTTAGCTTTAGATCTGAATGTTGTGATACATTACTGCAGGAAGACATACAAAAATTAGAGAGAAATAAAGCAATTCTGCCACAGAATAGTTGACTCCCCACTCAAAGTCACATGATCAGCTATTGTTTTTTTCACAGCATTGCAAACTGTTCTAAAGTTAGAGAATATGTAACCACAAGAATCAGGTCAACAGAAACATTATATTTACTAACTGTTAAACTGTCTAATGAGAGATTAATCTGCAACGGCTCAGGTCTCTTCCTCACAGACCAACTGATACAGACAGCAAATCCATTTTAATTTACTGCAGATAAATGAGTTCAGAAAACAAACAGAAATCCCAATAAAAAGATGCCCAAAAGCTTTCTTCATCTCATTTCGTCCAGCTGACTTTGGGAATATCATAATGTTCTGTGAGCGTATCCAGATGTCGGTTAAACTCCTGCAAGAAAAGCAAAGTGACAAATGAGTGTTTTGGATAACAAAACAAACTAACTGGTGCCCAGAGGAGCCACTCAGTCTGGCTGTGCTGGGGTATGACGTGGAGATTCAGGGACAGTGGATGGCAGTGCTGGTGGAGGGGATGCTAAAGGAAGTAAATCTGGAATATACAAGAGTCTTCAAAAGGGCACCCCTGCTTCTAGACAGAGCCAGACTCTCAATCAACCCATGACTCGGAACTGAGCTGGTTTTGACCAGCTTTTTGGACTCATGCAGGCAGTAGATGCCAAGCAGACTCACCCTCACATCCCATCCAGACCCAAAACCCAAGAGTCATAGAGTTGTAGAGATCATCATAGAATCCCTATAGTGTGAAAACAGGCCCTTCGGCCCAACAAGTCCACACCGACCCTCTGAAGAGTAACATACCCAGACCGATTCCCCTATATTTTACCCGACTAATGCACCCAACCTACAAAATCCCTGAACACTGTGGACAATTTAGCATGGCACATCTTTGGACAGCGTGGAAACAGACCCTTCAGTCCAATTCATCCATGCGGACAGATATCCTAAATTAATCGAGTTCCATTTTCCAGCATTTGCCCCATATCCCTCTGAACCCTTCCTATTCATATACCCATCCAGATGCCTTTTAAATATTGTAATTGTACCAGCCTCCACCACTTCCTCTGGCAGCTCATTGAAGATCAAACTGCAATACACACTCCTCTTCATCCAAAACACTATGTTCTCTCCTCATCCTTAACAATACAACAGAAATGCAGTGCATGTGCACAGATACCATCAAGACAACTCTGCACTGAGCTAATTGCCATCCGCAAACTACTTACTCAAAGATTAAAATGGAAAGCAAAAGCAATCAGTTGTCATAAAGGACAATTGTTCAAAGTGATGCTCAGCTGAAATTTCCTTTTAGGCAAAAGGGAAGGTACAATTTGGGATGGAGCTGAAGAAAAATTTTACTTGGTTTTTTCAAAAATAAAATACCAGCAGCCATTCTCTTGGCTAATGTTTTGGCATTTACGGTGCAGATACAATGTGCAAAAATGCCTCCTTCTGCGTTGTTAACACTCCTGGGAGTCTGTGATTCTACTTAAACTAGTTTCAACAACTGCCTCAAAATTTGTCACCAAGTCAACTGACTATCCTTGAGATGCATTGGCCTTTCTTTCACTGTTATTGGGTCAAAACCCTGGAGAACCATCCCTAACAGCATTATGCGATTAGCTTCACCCCACACACTGACAGTTCCAGATAGAAGCCAATCAAGCACTTTGCAGGGACAATTAAGAATGGGTGACCTCATCACCAACTCCCATATCTCAAGAATGAAATCTTCAAACACTAGTTAATTCAAAATTCTGCATTTGCCTTCAAATAAACTACTTTTATTTACAGGAGCAGGAGAGACGACATTTCGGGCAAAGGCCCTTCATCAGGAATTCAAACCATCAATTCTCCTGCTCCTCGGATGCTGCCTGACCCGCTGTGCATTTACACCCCACACTCTCTACTCTGATCTCCAGCATCTGCAGTCCTCACCTTCGCCTACTTTTAATTACAGTCATTTTAAAATGATAGGAACAGTTGCGTTAACCAGCATGTTCAGCAAGTGGCTGGTTATGGTTAACTAGTTAAGATTGTTAGTTAGTGTGAAGCTGCTCTTCTATTTCCAAGTCGGGGTGGGGAGGGACTGTAGGGGATTACTATAAAACCAGAAGTAAACAAACCATTGTAACTGAACACCAACCTAAATGGAAACTTTAACTTGTTTAGAGTGAAAATCAGCTCTACTCTGAATAGATTTAACTGTACAGCGATTGAATATATTTTCATCAATAAATTATAAAATGCATGTTATATCAGGACAGCATGCCCAGGGATGAGAAACTTCCACTGAAAATGGATACTGCACACTAGAGATTTGAGTCTTTATTATGTACCTCCAGATCAACTTTAGAAAATAACAAAATCCAAATGTCAATTTCACTGACAAGTGTTCCAAGCAGTAACCTGGGGGCAACTGAGTTTCCAGATGGCTTTTTACTAAAAGGGGAGAATAAAATTGAAGTTGGAAGGAATTGGGAGACATTGGAAATTTCTGTTAAGCATTCATTCTGGTCAGTACAATGTAGGATAACACAGAGTTTACTGTAGATTCTCAGATATTAGTTAGACTAAAATACAATAACCTCATATCAAACGCCTGATGTTGGGAGACATACTCAAGCATTCATAGACCAACCTCGAGACCTCCCCATTCACAGGTACTCAAAAATCACAGGAGATGGTTTCAGGTGATGAATACTTTAATAAAGTCAGAAGTCACACGACACCAGGTAATAGTCCAACAGGTTTATTTGAAATCACAAGCTCCTTCGTCACCTGACCATGCACAAAATGTTAAATCCTCTTGAACTTCTCTGACAAACATGTACGTCTCATCAGTTTAAGAACAGGTTCTAAATAATCCAGATTGTTATTTATTTCCCCGCTCCAGAGACTGCACAACAGAGGGAGAAGTCACAGCAGATGGTCATACATTACATGAAGCAGCAGGTCATTTCCTTTTAGTTTCTTAGGGACTGTCTGTTAAATACAGCTGAGTGTTTGGTTTAGCCACATGTGCAAGGGAAATGTCAGATGATGTAGAACAGCTCAGAAGTGTACTGTCACAGCCACACCACAGCATGGGGCTCTAACTACCAACTGTACCAGCCTTATTCCAACTCTTTCCAGCGATACAGCGCCATGCAGGGGTAGAAAACAGACACTACAACAATTGCAGAGAACCCCATAACATCATGGTCATAGAGATGTACAGCACAGAAACAGATCCTTCAGTCCAATCCGTCCACGCCGACCAGATATCCCAACCCAATCTAGTCCCACCTGCCAGCACCTGGCCCATATCCCTCCAAGCCCTTCCCATTCATATACCCATCCAGATGCCTTTTAAAAGTTGCAATTGTACCAGCCTCCACCACATCCTCTGGCAGCTCATTCCATACACCTACCACCCTCTGCGTGAAAACGTTGCCCCTTAGGTCTCTTTTATATCTTTCTCCTCTCGCCCTAAACCTATGCCCCCTAGTTCTGGGCTCCCCGACCCCAGGGAAAAGACTTGTCTATTTATCCTATCCATGCCCCTCATGATTTTGTAAACCTCTATAAGGTCACCCCTCAGCCAACTCCTGTACTCAATACTCTGACCAATAAAGGATCTGATAGGAGATTACACAGTGTCTACAAGACAGATCTAAGTAGACAAACAGGAGGCTGGAGAAGGCAGCATCAGGAGGTGAAGTCAACAGTTTGCATTTAACCCTTCTTCAGGACTGAATATGGGGGCAGAGGGAGCGACAGATAAGGGAGGGCGGTGGGGGAGCAGAATGGTGAGGTAGTGATAGGTGACCACAAATGGTGGGTATGAGGAAGGACACGAAGGGAAAGTATAAAATTAAAGAACTCAAAGAATGTTAGAAATAAAGCAAAAGGAAAAAGTATTAAGAAAGACAACTTCGCTGGGAAAAGCAAGAAGTCCAGCTCTGTACAAGAACAAATTTAGGCAGCTATGAAACTTAACAATTAGTCATTAAGGAGGAGCAAAAGCCTTTGACAGATCACTTCAAGTACATACAAGGAATGACAATAGGGGTTTGACCAATCATGTGTGTTGTGGTGGAAAACAATGAGGAATGCGTTTAAGACATAAAAAAAGTCAGTGATCAGATTTAAGCAAGGACATGAGGTAATGAGTATGTGACCAAACCTTAGAGGGTATTAACACATAATGTCATCACCCAAGTCAGTACAAGGGCAGTTTCGTCATCGCTATTCTAGTAATGTAATCAAAAGACTAACAGGTTCATCACAGCAGGAATGTGGGGAGGACATTGTGTTCGTCAGCATGAGTTTGATTGACATGTTTAGTGGACAAAAATCATATAAATACAAAAGATTGAGTGCGCCATTTTTGGAATAGTCTCAGAGAGCACGAGGTTGGTAAGTGCTGGTACCGCTACTCTGCTGAGGTTTTAGAACCTCTACTTCGACTAGGGCTTAGTGTATTGATAATCTGTAACCGTGACACTGTAGTAAATGTTTAAATAAATGTGCTAAACCTTCAATGGACTGATTGTAAGAATTTTATTTCTGGCAATTGAACGATCTCAGGGAAAGAACCAGAGAAGGTTGAGTAGACTCCAGTACCCATTGAAGTTCTCAGGGAGGCTTCGACAGGCATGACCTGGTTGGTTGATGGGAGGGATGAATCTGGTTGGTAGCTGGAAGGGAAGGGTCAGTCAGAAGATGGAAGGGAGGTGGCGGGGGTGGAAAGAGAGCCAGGGGATGGGTGGGAAGGTTATTTGAAATTGGAGAATTCAATATTGAGACCTCCAGGCTGTAGGCTGCCCAGGCAGAAAACAAGGTGTTGTTCCTCCAATTTGTGGTCTGATTCACAGTGGCAATGGAGGAAGCCAAGGATGGATATGTCAGATAGGAGTGGGAAGGGGAATTGAAATGGGCGATGACCGGGAGATCAGGTGGCCCTTTCAGGCCAGATGAAGATGCTTGGCAAAACAGACACCTAAAGAAGGGCTTATGCCCGAAACGTCGATTCTCCTGTTCCCTGGATGCTGCCTGACCTGTTGCGCTTTTCCAGCAACACATTTTCAGCAAAACAGACACCTAGTCTACATTGGGTCTCACCGATGTGGAGAAGACAACATTAGGAACACCGGAAGCAGTAGACTAGGTTGGAGGAGATGCAGATCTCACCTGGAAGGACTGTTTGGAGCCCTGCATGGACGGGAGGACAGACCTAGGCCAATTGGATCAACTGGTTTCTGATCTATACATGTTTTTTCCCTGTCACCTTCACCTCACCTCATCCTATCAGCCTCTTCTCTTCAACATCATCACCCCCATCCTTGTTTAAATAAATGTGCTAAACCTTCAATGGACTGATTGTAAGAATTGTATTTCTGGCAATTGAACGATCTCAGGGAAAGAACCAGAGAAGGTTTCTTCCCTGTCACCTTCACCTCACCTCATCCTATCAGCCTCTTCTCTTCAACATCATCACCCCCATCCTCCAAATTTATTTCCTTGTTATACAGATTTCTGAGGTTTCTTTGCAGCAGTAATGTCTGGAATTGGAAGTCAATCTGTCAGCACGCTGATTGGTGTGTGGTACCTCTGTGCAACTGCAATTCAGAGGGAATGCTGCTCCTATTTTTTCTCCCTTGTGCTTGTCGAGAGGCAACATAAATGTATGTATGCTCTTCCAGCTCAGCTGTTCCTGCAGCAGCACGTTACACATTCTCACCATTCTCTGGGTGAAGAACCTTTCTTGAATTTACTTGTTAGTCACTAAGGTAAATTATAGGACTTTGAACTACCAAACAATACATGGCTTGGAAAGGGTGGACGCTAGGAAATTGTTTCCGTTAGGCGAGGAGACTAGGACCCGTGGACACAGCCTTAGAATTAGAGGGGGTAAATTCAGAACAGAAATGCGGAGACATTTCTTCAGCCAGAGTGTGGTGGGCCTGTGGAATTCATTGCCGCAGAGTGCAGTGGAGGCCGGGACGCTAAATGTCTTCAAGGCAGAGATTGATAAATTCTTGATATCACAAGGAATTAAGGGCTACGGGGAGAATGCGGGTAAGTGGAGTTGAAATGCCCATCAGCCATGATTGAATGGCGGAGTGGACTCGATGAGCCGAATGGCCTTACTTCCACTCCTATGTTTTATGGTCTTAATTGGAAGCATTCTCAGTTCATCTTATCAAACAGAAACACAATGCTAGATATCCTTTGGCTCCCTCAAGCCATTCACTAACACTTGCTGTTAACCCTTCATTTACCAATATTCCCTTTGTATTCAAAAAGTCAATATTGGTCTTGAATGTTTTCTTTGATTAATATTGCCTTTAGTAAGTATACCAAAACTGTATACAGGTCCAGTCTAATCAAAAGGAGAAAGTGAGGACTGCAGATGCTGGAGAGCTGAGCTGAAAATGTGTTGCTGGAAAAGTGCAGCAGGTCAGGCAGCATCCAAGGAGCAGGAGAATAGACATTTCAGACATAAGCCCTTCTTCAGGAAGGGCTGAAGAAGGGCTCATGCCCGAAACGTCGATTCTCCTGCTCCTTGG
Source organism: Chiloscyllium plagiosum (assembly GCF_004010195.1). Classification (NCBI taxonomy): domain Eukaryota; kingdom Metazoa; phylum Chordata; class Chondrichthyes; order Orectolobiformes; family Hemiscylliidae; genus Chiloscyllium; species Chiloscyllium plagiosum. The sequence continues at coordinate 809,592 of NC_057740.1, forward strand.
ATGCTGCCTGACCTGCTGCGCTTTTCCAGCAACACATTGTCAGCCCCAGTCTAATCAAAGACCTACATAACCTTAGCAAGACCCCTTTACTCTTGTATTTGACAACATCTTGAAAGAACAAAGAAAATTTACAGCCCAGGAACAGGCCCTTCGGCCCTCCAAGTCTGAGCTGATCCAAATCCACTGTCTAAACCTATTGCCCAATTCCTAAGCATTTGTATCTCTCTGCTCCCCACCTACTCATGCATCTGTCCAAACGCATCATAAATGAATCTACTGTGCCTGCCTCTACTAACTCTGCTGGCAATGCATTCCAGCACCTACCACCCTCTGTATAATGTACTTTCCGCCTGTATCCCCTTAAACTTTTCACCTGTCACCTTGAACACATGACCGCGTTATTGAATCCCTCACCCTGGGAAAAAGCTTATCTCTGTTTACCCTGTCTATACCCTTCATGATTTTGTAAACCACGATCAGGTCCCCCGCCATAACCTTTTTTCTAATGAAAACAAACCCAACCTACTCAACCTCTCTTCATAACTAGCACCTTCCATACCAAACAACATTCTCGTAAACCTTCTCTGCACCCTCTCCAAAGTGTCCACATCTTTTTGGTAATGTGGCGACCAGAACCATACGAGTATTCTAAATGTGGCCGAACCAAATGTGCACAATTTTATCATGACCTGCCAGCTCTTACACTCAATACCTTGTCCGATGAAGGCAAGCATACTATATGCCTTCTTGACCACTCTATCCACCTGTGCAGCCACTTCAGGGTACAATGGACCTGAAATCCCAGATCTCTCTGCTCTTCAACTTTTCCCAAGGCTCTTCCATTTACAGTATAGTTTGCTCTAGAATTAGACTTCCCAAAATGCATCACCTCACATTTGCCTGGAAAACATTAAAACATTAAAATGTCTCAAGGTGCTTCATAGGATTATTAAAATAAAAATCTGGCACCAAGCCACATGAGGAAGAATTAGGGCAGATGATCTCAGTCAACAGGTAGGTTTCAAGGAGGGCCTAAAAAGGAGGAAAGAGAAGTGGAGAGGTTTATGGAAACCGTTCCAGAACTTCATCCGTTGATAACCGAATGCACAGCCTGTTTTGGTGCAACATTTGAAGCCGTCGATGCTTGAGAAACCAGAATGAATACATTACAGTGGATTCTGGGGATGGAGGAGTTAAATATTGACAGCATCAACCCCATAGTAGGACTTGAAAACACAAATCAGAATTTTAAGACTTGGGTGTTGTTTAACTTGGAGTCAATACAAGTCACCCACAGGAGCTTGCATACCATTTCAACTCAAAAGCAAACATCGTGGATGCTGGAGATCGGAAATGAAATCAGCACAGGCTGGAAATACACATCAGATCAGGCAGCACTCATGAAAAAAAGTTGATAACAGGCCAATAACTGATTGGTGATAGAGACCACAGGATCAGCATTTTTACTGATAAAATGAGTGCAAATCCCCAAATCCAAGGAACAATTTCCTTACCTGCTGAGTTTGGGTGATTAGTCTCTAAGCGGTGACACTCCCCAGTGATATGTATTGTTTGTGTTTCTCCACATATCAATAAGACATTTGTACAGTGGCCCCAGTGCTGGAGCTTTGCTACACTGAGGCCCTGAGGCCCTAGGCCAAGCAAAACCTCATTGGGCATTTTGCCAACCGACACCTCAAAATTCGCCTTCATTAAACCTGGTTTGAAAATGAAGAAGCAGGTTGCTATTATATTTAAGCTTCAACATTAAGAAGGGTGAGACAGATGGAAATGAGGTGGAAAAGGTTCGCACTTAGTGGAATCACTACATGGGAAAGTTCTCATGGAAAGCGAATGAGCTGGTTGGGTTTGTGGCCCAGAAAGGGTCAGCAATAAATATTTCACTGAGCCATACACAGGATGCCAACAGAGAGACAGAAAGAAGTTGATGTGTTGGGCTATTAACCTGTGCTATTACTTATGGTGATTTGTTTGTCTCTACACATAGATCCCCCTTTGCTGCTTTATTTCAGTTCGATTTTTTTCGCAGCAATAGGAATTCCATATCCTTATAAAAATGCATCAGCTCACACACTATTCAGAAATTGATTTAACAAATGTATGCCCGTTCTACAGGTTTATTCATGTAGTTGTGTAATTTGTCAGTCTTCCTTGGTATTAATCACAAGCCAAATTTAGCACCTAGATATTTTGAAAATGCACTCTATTCCCTAATCCAAATCATTCGTATAAATGGTAGAGAGTCATCCCAGAATCTGTGGAATACTACTTTGCAGATACCTCTCACTTTACTACTGTTTTATATCCAGACTGCTGTCCATTCTGCTACATACACAATAAGTCACAGCAATTACAGGTCATGAGTTTACTGTATGATACCTTACCGAAAAATTAAAGAACACAGCCGCTACATCACATTTGTCTCTTATTTCCGTTCTTTCTTTATAAAATTCACAAAGCTTGGTCATTCATGTCCTTGCCTTTTGCAATCCACATGAACTATTGTTTAATAATTTAAGTTTCTCGGTGTTTTTCTATTTAATCTTTGGGTAAGGTTCCATTATCCTTCCCACCACCAGCATTAAGCACATCAGTCTGCAGTTCCCTGGACTTGTTCTACCTTCTAGGGTTGCACAGTGACTCAAGTTAGCACTGATGCCTCACAGCATCAGGAACTGGGTCCCATTCCACCCTCAGGCAAATGTCTGCGTGGAGTTTGCACATTCGGTCTGTGACAGCCTGGGTCTCCACCAGGTGCTCTGGTTTCCTCCCACTGTCCAAAGATGTTAGCTGGATTGGTCAAGTAAACTGGCCATGCTAAGTTGCTCATAGTATCCAGGGATGTGCATGGCTGGGTGGATTAGCCATGGGAAAAATAGGATTTAGGGTAGGGGTAGGGGGTAGGGGAAGTTGGGGGCGTGGTGGTGGGAGGGGTCGGTCTAGGTGAGATGCTCCTCAGAGGGTTGGGGTGGACACATTGTGCCAAATGGCCTGCTTCCGCACTATAGGAATTCCGTGATTCTGATTAAATGCAGGAATCAAATTATCTGTTTGTCGGTCCTCTGGGTGGCATTATTCCCTTTTATAATTAATTAGTGTAGATAAACATAAAACAGTATCCCCATTATCTCTTCCCTAACTACTTTTAATATGTTGCCTGGACGTAATATATCTGGATCCTTGCTTAAATTTGATCCATTTCTCATTTATCTTACACGCGTCTACTTCGATCTCCTCTTCAACAGCAGATCCATTATGTTAGTCTTCCTGGTAAACAGTAAGGCAATGCAGTTCACTCAATATCTGTGAGTTTTCCACATGTTTCTTGACGGTCAGACTCTAATCCTGACTTTTCATTAGGCAACGTGCTTGGAGAATATTTTTACACATCTTTATTTTTCTCATTTGAAGAAGTGTCTTTAATACATTCTCCTAAAGCTCTCCTGTCAATTTATTTCCCACTTTATTGTTTTGTCATTCCTTCCAAACTAGCATTTTGCAATCTATTACTTTGGTCTTGGTCCAATTTATGTCCAATTTTGGTCTCAAATAGTATGTATTTTAACGCTGGTAACACTATTACCTTGATGTTCTCCTATTCTTACTTGTATTACTTTGGCTGTTTCATTTTCCATTTCAAAACTTAGAAATGGCTTCTCTTTTGGAGATTTTTAGGCGAAACAAAAATTGACTATTTGTAAGCATTCTGCAAAAATCTCGAAGGTAATATGAATTTCAGTATTTGAAATATCAATAAAACATTTACATTAAAGATGAAAAAACCTTAACATCTTACCTCCACACTCTGTTTGTGAGTTTTTGATGCTTTCTTCAGAATCCTTTCAATTTGCTGCGAAAAATACAAAAGCAGGAAATGAGTGAACAGGACTGTACTCATTGAGCTAAGCAACCAAACTGCCTTCAGTAAGGAGAGCAAATCTATAGACAGACCGGTCTAATCGAAGACCTACTGTAACTTTAGCAAGACCCCTTTATCCTCATATTTATACAAAGTCATACAGCACAGAAACAGACCCTTCAGTCCAAGCAGTCGATGCTCAGCATATTCCCAAACTAAATAACATTTTTAACATGTCTTAAGGTGTTTCATGGGGTATATAGGATTAGGCCTTTGTTCTCAGGTGTTTAATAGACAGTGGCGATCTACTTGAAACATACAAAATTCTTAGACGTTGAGAAAATGTTTCCCTGGCTGGGAATCTAGAACAGAGGGTCATAGTCAGTGACTGAAGGGCTGATTATTTTGCAATTTCTTCACTTGGACGATTGTGAATCTTTGGAATTCTCTATCTCAGTTAACTATGAATGTTCACTCTTTGAATATATTCATGTCTGCAGCTGACAACTCCTCTTATATCAAAATAAAACTAAGGAGTAAAGAGATGGTGTGGGAGGGTGGAGTTGAAACAGAAGATCAGCCATGATGCTAAGATACAAAGCATTGAATATGACCATGGCTGATCTGGCCTCAAAACCGCTTCCTATCCAGCTTTGATGACATTTGATTCTCCCATGCGTCAAGAATCTCTGTTCTAAAATATTCAATGACCCAGTTGTAATGCTGTCTGGGGAAGTGAGTCCCAAAGAGCTCGTGAGTTCATGAGCTTCCAAGAGGAAAAAAAAAACCCTTTATCAGATCTTAAATTGCAGGTCCCTCATTTTATTTGTGTCATAGTTCCAGTCTCTCCCAAAAGGGAAACATCTTCTCAACATCCACCTGTAAAATCCATTTCAAATTGTCGATGATGCAGTAAGATCATTGCCCATCTTCTCTCAAAGAGTGAATGCTCTCATTACAGGTGGCAGAGAGAAAGGACAGGATGCGGTAGGAAGACAGAAAGTATTTTAGAGGACAACAGAAGACAATGAAACTGCAGATATGGTGTTTGCACTTTGCCCATCATCGTTCTGCCATCTAATGTTTTCTTGTTCCCCGTTAAACATTTTATATGTGAGCACACGCGCAAGGCAGAAGGAAAGGGACTGTTTTCCTCCTTTTCAAATGTCATTCATCCATATTTACTCCTGTTATAACTGAGGATTTACACATGAAATATTCACAGATGCTAGCTGGTCTTTTGAGCATATCCAATTTTTTTCTAGTTTTGTTTCACAGTTCCAAGATCTCCTGAATTGTCCTCCCTTTTAGGGAGTCCCAAGCTGCCCAGGACCTTCGTGGTCGATGGACACGATTTCGGTGCTTGCCACGTTTTGTTCAAAAGACAACAGCTAGCATGTTCTTTTCGTAGAATCGAGTCTGATTATGTCCTCAGATCACAAACATGCTCGGTACCAGGTTCGTTAAGATCACAGGCAACATTACATTCCCTTTCAGGTTTTATCTTTTGACAATTTATAGTAGGTCTAGCAAATGCTGCATTTGAACCAAGACTTTTACATTTTAAAAACTGCTCAGAAAAGCCCAGAAAATATGATTGCCTGGGGTTCTCACATCTGCTTTTGTGGATTGAAATCACTCTAAGGAACATTTCAAATGAATGTGAATCAATGCCCTTTCCTTAATCAATTCAGAAGGGATTTTATCAAAACTAGGAGCAGGCGTAGGCCATTCTACTCTTTGAGCCTGCTCTGCTATTCAATATGATCATGGCTGAGTGTCTATCTCAAGACCATATTCCCACTTTGCTCTCCAACACCCCTTGTTAAAATAAGTAGCAAGGACTTTAATGAATGCACTCCATGAGTTGGTCTTTTTGTGGGAGCAAATTCCACAGGGTCACTACCCTCTGAGTAAATGAGTAGGAAGGGTTTGGAGGAATGTGGGCCGGGTGCTGGCAGATAATGACTAGATAGGGTTGGGATATTTGGTCGGCATTTAAGAGTTGGACCGAAGGGTCTGCTTACATGCTGTACATCTCTATGACTCTATAAAGAGATATTTCCTCATCTTAGTCCTACATGGTCTACCCCATATTCTGAAATTGTGATCCAGTTCTAACCGGGGAAAAAAAAATTCTCTGCATCTAGTCTAGCCCTTATTCAAATTGTATATGTTTTAATCAGATCTCCCTTTCCTCCTGAACCAGTATTAGCCTTGTGCCATGCTCCTTGTATGGCAGACCCACCTGTCAAATCAACTGGGTCATTAAAAATAAAGACAGTCTCATACTCACACAGCATTAAACAACAACACGGTATTTTAGAAGCAACACACACGACCCTACATTTGGAAAGGACTGTGAATTTGTAAAAGCAAAATCCTGTGAATGCCGGAAATCTGAAACAACACAGACAATGCTGGCGAAACACAGCATGTTTGGCATCAACTTTGGATACAGAAACAGAGTTAACATTTGAAGACCAGTATGCCTTGGCTTTGAAGAAGAGTCATAATGGATTAAAGAAGTTTTCTCTTTATAGATGCTGCCAGACTCACATGATCAGGGGGCCAGTACTGCTAACCAACAATGTGGAATATTATCCAAGTATGGCCAATTACTATCCTATTACTCTACTCTTGATTACCAGCAAAGTAATGAAGAAAGTCATCAACAGTGCTATATAAAGGAATAACCAGCCCATTGATACTTAGTTAGTGTTCTGCCGTGGTCATTTGGTTCCTGACATCCTTACAGTCTTGGTCCAGATGTAGGCAAAAGAATTGTGCTTTCTAGGTGAGGCTAGCGTGCTAGTGACGTGAAGCGAAAGACAGCTTTTGACCAAATAGGGTGACGTTAAGAGCTCTAACCAAAGTCAATGCAAATCAGGGAGCAAACCCTCCACTGGGTACTGTCATATTTTGCATAAGGAAAGATAGCTGTAGTTGTTGGAGATTAGTAACTCAACTCCAGGATATCATTCCAGGATTTCCCTTGGGTAAACCTTTTTTAAAAATCTACCCATTTCGAGATGTTATAATTCACCTCTGACACAGGGACCTGAACCATGGCCTCCTGGCTCAGAGGTAGGGACAAGAGCTCTTTGTTGGTTGGACCAAGGATACTACCTTATTTTCTGCTGCTTTATCAATGATCGTCCCTCCATCATGAGGTTAGAGGTGGTGAAACATCCATATCCGTACAGTTCGCAGCTACAAAGGGAGATCAAAAGCTAGGAATCTTGCAACGTGTAATTCATTTCTTGTTCTCTCAGGCACCACGTACAAGATGCACTGCAGTAAACCTACCTAGGCTCATCTGACAGCATAGTCCAAACCCACAACCTCTATCACTTAGAAGGACAGAGGTAACAGCTACAGGGCTCCACCACCTGCAAGTTCACACTTCATCTTTGATTTGAAAATACATTGCTGTTCTGTCACTGTTACTTATGACTCTATAATTCCTTTTCTAACAGGACTCTCATGTCCCTACACCCCAATGTCTGCAGCAGTTCAACCAGGCAGCTCACCACCACCCTCTCCAGGACAATTAGTGGCAGTTATTAAATGCTGACATACCGGAAACAGCCATTTCCCATGAATGATTTTTTTAAAAAGGTCCATGCTGCTGTTCACTTTTGATATCACCTAGCAATTTCAAGTGAAGGTGCCAACAGAAGAAACTCCCTCACCACCTGAGATCCCATCACCAAGAATCAATGACAATGAACCTCCCAGTCTGCTAAGATCCTCACTTCACCGTTAAACAATTCACTTCAATCAAGAAAGTGATTCAGGAGATAGAGATCATAAACCATAGACAGAGCTAACCATAACTTGGAACACCTTTCACAAAGGTTACAAATACAGTGTGTGTGATATCATGTTTTGAGTAAGTGAGAATAAATAATGCTTTATGTTAAACACTGGAAACTTCATTGTTGAAATTACAGATACTTAATTCAGTTTCCACACTTTGCAGATAGGAAAACACAACCCTTACATACAAAACAGACAGAACACCAGCAGGAAATGGGACCACACAAGAAATGACAAGCACCAACTGCAGCAGCTTTAAACACAAACTAGATCAGTCACTTTGTTAGGGTAAGGAACAAAGTGGCAGTGGAGATAGGGGTCAGGTGCAGCCAGCAGGCTGAAGGCCTCACAGTACTCTCTCGGAGTTCGAACCAACGGAGGGATCAGCAGTCACCTGCAGTTCTGGCTTATCTTTTAAATTAGTTTACTAGCTGCTTCTAGCTTTTTCTGTTAATTTCAGATTGCATCAGTTTGCAGCTTCCTCCTTCTGAACATGTTTCCCTTTCTGTGACAGAGCACTGCTCCAGTTTCTCTTTTCCACATTTGCGTCTTTCCATTTTAGGGGTACAAAAGCAGAATGGTTCTGCAATTAGGCAAGGAATCCAGAGACTTGGACCAACAAAGCTTGGTGCTCACATTCTCTCACTTCAGCTGTGACTTTTAAATCCATCTAATTAAAGTCAGTGAATCAAAGTTAAATTCAGTTTATTCATCTTGGTGGGATGCTCTTTGGACGGAGTGGTGTGGACTCGATGGACTGAGTAGCCTGCTTCCACACTGTACGGATTTCTATGAAATAAATAAATCTGGGATGAATAAAGCCAGAATCTGAAATTACTGAACTATCATCAAAGTCCCAAGTTCACTAGTGTCTTCACAGGAAGGGAACCTGCCTCTCGAATCTGGTCTGGCCAGCATGTCATTCCAGACCAACTTTAATATGATTGGTTCTGAACTGCCCTCAAAAGTATCCAAATAAGCCATTCAGTTCAAGGAAATTAAGAATGCTGACCATACCAGCAACATCCACATCCTGAAACAAAATAATTCTTTCAGGAAACAAGTTGACGCAATTGACATGGCCACTTTTTTTCATGCATGTTCAACCCAATGACCTCCCTTGCCCCACTGGGTTTCCTCCTTCTTCTGTTCTACTGCCACTGTTTTTTATTCTCGCAAATGGCTCAGAACTGAAACACTAATGTTGTACAGACACACAATGAAGAGCTGTGAACTGTCAATAAATTTCCCTTGACTTGTCAGGTGCAACAACTCACCCGCTTCTCCTGCATCTTATCAAACGCCTTCTGCGCTGGAGTTCTTTTGTCCACAGCCACTCGCTTATGTTCTCCTGCCTCCTCTCTCACCATGTGCTGTTTCTGATTTGAGATGATCTGTTGCAGCATTTTTTTACTTTCTTTACTCTTCTTTTTCTTCCTGTTATTAAAAAAAACACACACGCAAAGAATCCAGATTTTTCACACTTGTCTTGAAAATTGAGGATTATGAGGGAAACAAGGTGCACAGATTAGTAGAAAGGGAAGTGATATTACAATGAAATAGGAGCGGTAGATGGATAGAGGGCAGGGTTGGGGGAAGAGAGAGAGGGGAAGGAGCTCTGACTTCAAACAGCAAAGGTCTTTTTCCGAGGGTAGGGGGGTCCAAAGCTAAAGAGCATAGATTTAAAATGACGGGGAAACATTTAAAAAGGATCCAAGGGGTAACCTATTCATGCAAAGGGTGGTGGATGTACAGAATGAGCTGACAGAGGACATGGTGGAAGCTGGTACAATTACAACATTTAAAAGGCAGCTGGAGGGTACATGAATCGGAGGGATATGCGCCAAATGCTGACCAATAGGACTGGATTAATTTAGTTCATCTGGCATAGTTTTCCTCCAAGTGCATCAGTTTCCTCCCACAGTCGAAAGATGTGCAAGTTAAGTGCATTGGCCATGCTGAATTGCCTACAGTGTTCAGGGATGTGTAGGTTAGGTGCATTAGCCAAGGGAAATGTAAGGTTACAGGGATCGAGTAGGGGGATGGGTCTGGTTGGGATGCTGGTCAGAGGGCTGATGTGGACTTGTTGGGCTGAATGGCCTGTTTCAACACTGTGGGGATCTTTGATTCTATGATGGTTGGGATAGACAAGGTGGACCAAAGGGTCTGTTTCCATGTTGTACAACTCTTATGGCTTCAGGTGAAGCTCCAGAAACAAATCCTCTACTGGGTCCTCTACTTTTTGTCATTTACATAAATGATTCAGACTATGACTCTATAAGAGGTACAGTTAGTAAGTTTGCAGATGACACCAAAACTGGAGGTGTAGTGGACAGCAATGAGGGTTACCTCAGATTACAGCAGGATCTGGACCAGATGGGCCAATGGGCTGAGAAGTGCAGATGGAGTTTAATTCAGATAAGTGCGAGGTGCTGCATTTTGGGAAAGCAAATCTTAGCAGGACTTATACACTTAATGGTAAGGTCCTAGGGAGTGTTGCTGAACAAAGAGACCTTGGAGTGCAGGTTCATAGCTCCTCGAAAGTGGAGTCGCA
>NC_057740.1:819962-823259 GCF_004010195.1 Chiloscyllium plagiosum
GTGAGAGGGGAAAAATATAAAAGAGACCTAAGGGGGCAACGTTTTCATGCAGAGGATGGTACGTGTATGGAATGAGCTGCCAGAGGAAATGGTGGAGGCTGGTACAATTGCAACATTTAAGAGGCATTTGGATGGGCACATGAATAGGAAGGGTTTGGAGGGATATGGACCAGGTGCTAGTAGGTGGGACTAGATTGAGTTGGCATGGACGGGTTGGACCGAAGAGTCTGTTTCTGTGCGGTACATCTCTATGACTCTATGGAAAACAATGAGGGCTAAAACATAACATTTAAAGAAAAGAGCAGAAGGATAGACAAACATGCATTTGAATTAGGAGCTGCAGTATGTCATTTAGCCCTCGAGTTTACTCGACCATCCAATAAAATCAACTCCACATTCCCACCTACCCCCAAAACCTTGCCTCCCTTGTTAGTCAGAAACCTAACTATACCTTAAAAATACTCAACCAATTTGCCAATTTGCAATCATTCTCTGGGAAAAATTGTTCCAAAGATTTATGGTGTCAAAGGGAAAAAATGACCTTTAAAAAAAATTAACCAATTTTCCTCATCAACCTGTTCAGAGACGCTATAACACATCTGTGGAGCAGGTGGGACTTGAACCCAGGCCTCCTGGTTCAGGGATAGGGACTCTACCTCAGTGCCACAGGAAGGGCCCCTCATCTCCATCTTAAATATCTTCAGCCCCAGGATACGATTCCAATCTGAGCAGGTTTCCTGTGGACACAGTAAATCTGAACATGTACTTTTAGGAAGACTGCATTAACTGTTTACAAGGTTTCTTAGCAGCATTCCAGCTCGCAATTCAAGGTCTAGATGCAGTAAACGGACTAACCCCAAATCTGGCTTTCTATCTGCCAAGTATTTGTAAAATCTCAATTAAACTGGTATAGATGTACAAAACAGAACAAAAATAGAGGACAAAATATTATGGGTCACATTATCCTGTCAAAATGCCAGGGTTAATACTGTCCTCTGTAAATAATGCACACGTGTTACCAGAGCAGAGGACAGCTAAAGCAAACAGTTAACACAACTCTCAAAAGTTGCAACACACTGTGTTTTGATTGGCAAAATTGAATCTCTAATCTCTGATGATCGCCTTTTACATTTTTCCAATCTATTCCTTTCCCTCCTCTCTCAATCTTATTGTTTATTTGTTTGCATTAGTTTCTTTCTGCATCTCATTTAACAACAATTGAGAATTTTTCCTCCTGAATGTTAGTTCCTCAAAAGTCCAATCTGATTGGTTAAGATATATATAGATGTTTGCTGTATTTACTCAAGATGCCCTGCTTGGCTTCTGAAACATTAAAGCTCCCTCTTTCTGCAAAAAAAAAGAAAATCTAAATGTACAAAGGCATGTCTCATGATCTATGCCATGAGATGTCAAACCCAGCAACAGTTCTGTTTTATTTATTTATGTCCAGGTCCAGGGAATGTGAGAAACTATTAAACATTTGTGTTTGTATGAACAGCAATGAATTTTATATCAGTACAGATAACAATCTCATGAAACGTATTGCTTTTTCTGGGGTTCACACTGAATTCTTCATTCAACAATTCTGATTACAGCTTAATGACTTCACTCTGTTCTTCCCTGCAATAGTTGCTGCAAATCCCCAGAAGTTACTATTTTAATTTCAGATTAACAAGTATCCGTCTCATCCAAGTCACAAAGCTTTGGGTGAGAGGGAGTCAGCATCCGTTTGGATAAAAACATTGGTTCAAGTCAACAAATTGTGTAAAATGATTATATTTCATTTACAAGGATGATAGTGGTGTTTAGGGTCAGTTAAAGTGATGTTGGTTCTGGTATACACAAACGACATGGATATTGGAAAATAGGCAGTGTCTGAAATCTGGGCTGAACAAAAACAATGGTGCCTGAAACCAGGACTTCTATTTTAAAAACAATGTGCTCCAACTATGTTGTAATTCTGTAAACTAATTAACTTGCCTAGATAATTGGTGTAGTTTGGCTCGAGATCACTAACGAGATGTGTTATTTATGTGCTGCCCTATATTTGGAGGTGAGAAAACCAGTAAGACAATCTCAAACACTTCCACCAAGAAACAGACAGGTGAGAAGACTGGACAGATGATTACCAGATGGAGTTTTAGGAGAACAAAATATCCAGCAAAGTGTTTTGGCAGAATACAATCTACAAAGGAAACATTGATTTAACAGAAGTGTGTAAAGGCAAGACAGATTAGGACTTTAAAAATGCATTAAACCACATTGCAAGTACTTTTAAAAACTTTTGGATTAAATAAATACAGCTGTCCCTCCGACAACACAGCACTCCCTCAGCACTGACCCTCCGACAATGAGGCGCTCCCTCATACTGACCCTCCGACAGTGTGGCACTCCCTCAGCATTGACCCTCCAACAGTGCGGCACCACCTCGGCACTGACCCACCAACAGTGCGGCGCTCTCTCAGCACTGATCCTCTGACAGTGCGGCACTCCCTCAGCACTGACCCTCCTCTGACAGTGCGGCACTCCCTCAGCACTGACCCTCCGACAGTGTGACACACCCTCAGCATTGACCCTCCGACAGTGCTGCACTCCCTCAGTATTGACCACCCGAAGGTGCCCACTCCCTCAGCGCTGACCTTCCGACAGTGTGGCACTCCCTCAGCACTGACCCTCCGACAGTGTGACACACCCTCAGCATTGACCTTCCGACAGTGCGGCACTCCCTCAGTATGGACCCTCTGACAGTGCGGCACCCCCTCAGCGCTGACCCTCCGACAGTGCAGCACATCCTGAGCGCTGACTCTCCGACAACGTGACACTTCCTCAGCACTGACCCTCCGACAATGTGATACTCCCTCAGCACTGACCCTCCGACAGTGCGGCACTCCCTCAGCACTGACCCTCCGACAGTGCGGCACTCCCTCAGCACTGACCCTCCGACAATGTGATACTCCCTCAGCACTGACTCTCTGACAGAGAGACTCTCCCTCAGCACTGACCCTTTCGACAGTGTGGCCTTCCTTTAGTACTAAACCTCTGACGGTGCGGCACTCCCTCAGCACTGACCCTCCGACAATGTGATACTCCCTCAGCACTGACCCTCCGGCGACAGTCCCTCAGCGCTGACCCTCCGACAGTGCGGCACTCCCTCAGCACTGACCCTCCGACAATGCGATACTCCCTCAGCACTGACCCTCCGACAGTGCGGCACTCCCTCAGCCCTCAGCCTCCAACAGTGCGGCACTCCCTCAGCATTGACCCTCCAACAGTGCAGCACTCCCTCAGCACTGACCC
>NC_057740.1:823969-830618 GCF_004010195.1 Chiloscyllium plagiosum
TGACCCTCCGACAGTGCGGCACTCCCTCAGCACTGACCCTCCGACAGTGCGGCACTCCCTCAGCACTGACCCTCCGACAGTGCGGCATTCCCTCAGCACTGACCCTCCGACAGTGCCCGCTCCCTCAGGATATTTTTCAGGATCTAACAATGTCCCACCGGCTGATGATGGAAGGGCAGGTCCTGGGGCTGAGCAATTTCTTCGAGACCGAGGCCTTTCCTGTGAAATTCCCGGGAGGCTGGCGCTGGGCCCCGAGCCCCGGGATGGCGCTGGGCCCCGGGCCCCGGGACGGAGTTGGGCCCCGGGCCCCGGGACGGAGTTGGGCCCCGGGCCCCGGGACGGAGTTGGGCCCCGGGACGGAGTTGGGCCTCGGGCCCCGGGACGGAGTTGGGCCTCGGGACGGAGTTGGGCCTCGGGACGGAGTTGGGCCTCGGGACCCGGGACGGAGTTGGGCCCCGAGCCCCGGGACGGAGTTGGGCCTCGGGCCCCGGGATGGAGTTGGGCCCCGAGCCCCGGGATGGAGTTGGGCCCCGGGCCGCCCTGCCGCTCCCTCCGCCCGCGGTCTCACCTTTTGACGCCCAGGTCGGAGACTCCTTTGAGCTTGAGCGCGCCGCCCTGCACCGCCCGGTACTCGGCCATCGGCCTCCCGCAACCCGACAGACAGAGAGAGAGAGGGAGGGAGGGAGGGAGAGAGACTGACCACCGGCACACACCGTCAGGGAGAGGGCGGGGGGCGGAGGCCCAACACACCCTCCTCACCCGGGGAGGGACACACACACACACCGGGGATAAAGACAACAATAAGGAGGGAGAGAGAGAAACACACAGTTAGGGAGATAATCACCCTGAGAGAGAAAAAGAAAAATGCTCCAGAAAGATAAATACACAGACAGAGAGTGTACCCTCAGGGTATCTACCTTTAGACTGTGAGAATTCTCTCAGAGAGAGAGAAATAATAAACAGCTCCTCTTCTTAGAGCCATAGAATTCTACAGCAAGGAGACAGGCTCGAACTGGTCCATGCCGAACAAACTGTCCATCCACACTAACACCATTTCCCAGCACTTCACCCATATCCTTCCAAACCTTGACTATCCATGCATTTGTCCAAATGCCTTTTAAATGTTTTTGATGTACCTGCCTCAACCACTTCCATTGGAAGCTTATACATACCACTGACTATGTGAAAATGTTGCCCCTCAGGTTCCCTTTAATTCTTTTGCCTCTAATTTTAACCTGATACCTGCTAGCGCTTGATTCCCCCATCCATACCTTTCATGATCTTATACACCTCTATAAGATTCCCGCACCCCCCCCCTTCAATCGCCTACACTCTAAGAAAAAGTCCTTGCTTGTCCAACTTCTTCCTATAACTCAGATACTTGAGTCCTGGCAACATCCTTGTAAATTTCTTCTGCATTCTTTCCAGTTTAATAACATCCTTCCATGGATGTGGGTGTAGGTTTGCTCATTGAGCTGGAAGGTTCGTGTTCAGATGTTTCATCACCATACTAAGTAACATCTTCAGTGAGCCTTCGGACGAAACATTGCTGATGGTTCCTGCAATGAAATCCTTCTTATAGCAAGGTGACCAAAATAGAACACAATACTCCAAGTGTGGCCTCACCAACATCCTCACCAACTGCAATATAACTTCCCAACTTCTACACGAGATGCCCTTACTGATGAAGGTCAGTATGCCAACACTACCCTGTCTACCTGTGACTCCACTTTCAGAGAACCGTGCACCTGAACTCCAAGGTCCCTCTGTTCCACTGGATTCCTTTAAGGCCCTACCATTCACGATGAAACGTCTACCTTGACTTGACTTTCCAACATACAAGACCTCACAATTACCTATATTAAATTCCATTTGCCACTTCTCAGCCCACAACCCCAGCTGATCAACGTCCTGCTGCAATTTCTGATAATCTTCCTCACTGTCCACGATACTGCCTATTTTAATGTCGTCAGCAAACTTACTAATCAGGCTTTCTACACTATTATCCTAATCACTGATATAGATTAGAAACAGCAATGGGCCCAGTACTGACCCCTGAGGCACTCCACTAATCACAGGCCTCCAGTCCAACAGTTCCACTATTGCCCTCTGCTTCCTATCTTCCAGCCAATTGTATATCCAATTTGCCAGCTCATCCTGGATTCCACGTAATCTAACCTTCCAGAGTGGCCCACCACGTGGAACCTCATCAAAGGCCTGACTGAAATCCACATTGGTGCAACACGGTGTAAACGCTTCTGCTAATTTAAAACCAAACACACAGAAAAGCTCACCTCGACTTGTAATCTGTTAAAGTATGAGTGACAGAGAACTACCCAAATTCCACTATATAAAGAAAAATTAACAATTTATTTTTAACTCCAAAAGTGAATATTAAACAACAACTATCTACACTGTGAGCCTCCTTTGTCTTAACGATTTATCTACCTCCCACTCTATAACAATATACTGACCCTGAAGTAAAAATGGACCATCATAATGAAAAGATGGCTTCATTATTTTTCTAATTCTTAACTCTATTACCATGACATACATAGGACATTAATCTAAGTTCATATTAACTTCTGCACACATGCACATATATAACATTGGAATCTATTCAATCTCATCTATACTTTATTCGTTAAAGTCGCGATAACGCATCTGCTATCACATTCTTATGACCCGCAACATGTGCGATTTGTAAGTTAAAAATGTATAACATTAGACTCCAATGAAATAATCTCATATTCTTGTCTTTAAAGCATTCCAAGAATGTAACAGGATTGTGATCTGTGTCCACAACAGTCTCCAATACATTGTTCATGACATAAACATTAAAATATTGTAAGCCCAGTACAAAACTCAGTAACTTTTTTTTGATCATAGGATATTTTCTCTGATATGTGTTGTGTTTCTTTGAAAGGTAACCAACTGGCAGTTCAATTCCATTAGCATCTTCCTGTAGCAATACAGTTCCAACTCTTATTTCACTAGCATCAATTGCAACTTTGATGGGTTTCAAAAGGTTTGGTGTAACTAAAACTGGTGCAGTGGTTAATATTGATTTTAAATTGTCAAATGCCTGCAGGCATTGTTCTGTCCACCGAAATTTTGTGTTCTTCTCCAGCAAATCTATTAACGATGCCACGATGCTGCTGAAGTTTGGAACACATTTCCGGTAGAATCTGCTTTGTCCCAAAACTTGAAGCACCACTTTCTTCGAGGTTGTCTGTGGAAATTCCTCGATTGCCTTCATCTTTGTGTTCCTTGGAGTCAACCTTCCATCACCGATGTTATGTCCCAAGAATGTCACCTCTGCTTTTGCGAATTCGGGTTTCTGTAAGTTTGCTTCTCTTAATCGTTCAAACAGCTCTGCCAACTGTACAATGTAATCTTTCCAGGACTCACTAAAGATCACTACATTGTCCAAATAGACTGCATAGTTTGTTAACCCAACAACAACTCTGTTCATGAGTCTTTGGAATGTGGTGGGTGCGTTCTTCATTCCAAAGGGCATCACTTTGAATTGATATAGCCCATTTGAGGTTACAAATACAGAAATTTCTTTTGCTTTTTCTGATAAAAGTACCTCCCAATAACTCTGCAGTAAGTCCAACTTTGTGACGTAACTGGTTTGACCAACTTTCTTGACACAGTCCTCCAATCTCAGTTTTGGGTATGAGTCCGATTTTGTTATGGCGTTGACCTTCTGATAGTCCACACAAATTGTTGAGTCCTGTCAGGTTTGGGAACTAAGACAATTGGCGAACTCCACTCGCTCTGACTCGGCTCAATGATATCTTTGTTGAGCATTGCCTCCACTTCCTTGACTTGTCTGGCTTTGAACGGATTAAACCTATGGTGTGTTGTTTTATCGGAACAGCATTCCCTATGTCTACCTTATGCACAACAGCATTAATCCTTCCCATCTTCCTCCTGCATATGTCCTCATATTGCTGTAACAAACCTTTCAACTGCGTTCTTTGCTCCTCAGACAGATAGTTTTCTAACCTATCCCACACCTCAAGGACTTCCTCATTGTTTAATGTATTTGGAGGCACATCAAATTCCACAACACCTGGATTTGATTTTTCGCTCTGCAGGGCAGTAACTAACACCTTTTTCTCTAGTTCTTTTTCCCTATTATAATCAGGTTTCAACATATTCACATGACATACCTGATACAGTTTTTTCCTATCTGGAATCTTTACCAGATAGTTCATCTGACTCAACTTTTTCTCAATTTGGCAGAGACCACTAAGCCTGGCTTTGAAGGGATCTTCTATCCCTGGTAACAATGCTAATATGTCATCTCCATGGGAAAATGTCTGCATTTCAGAGTTTTTATCTGCCACCTGCTTCATTCTATGCTGTGCCCTTTTCAGATGCTGTTTAGCTGAATCACCTGCTCAATTTAATCTCTCCTCACCTCTGATACATAATCCAAGTGTGAGACCGCCAATTTTGGTCCTGTCAATTTCTCTTTAATTAATTTCAAAGGGCCTCTCACTTCATGTCCAAAAATTAATTCAAAGCAAGTAACTCTCTCTCTCCCCACCCCACTATAGGGATTATGACGGGAATCATGCAGGATATTCGGTTGTAAGGCAGGATGAGTCCCAGTATAGGACAATCAAACTGGAAACTTGCCCACAGCCGTGTTCAACTCAGTTGGCTGAACTTAAAGCATTTACGGCAGCCTGTGAAATGATGGAGGGTAAAAAAGCTGACATTTATATTGATTTGGCTTATGCACATGGGGTATGCCATCTGTTTGGGGCAGTGTGGAAGCAAAGAGGCTTTAAGTAGAGTAATGGGGATCCCATACAACACTGCCAGCAGAATGTAGAGTTGACGACTGCAATGATGACGCCAAAGGCACTAGCTATCATTAAGTGCCAAGCACATAGAAAAGGCAGTGATGTGGTGACAAGGGGTAATCAGGCAGCAGATGAAGTGGCTAAGATAGCTCTGGTTAGTTCTTCATCTGTTATTGCGCCTCAGGTGCAGATAGATCCAGAACCGATGATAGAGGACTTCATTGAAATACAGGGGAGGGCTACCTTGGCTGAGCAAACACTATGGAAGCAGAGGGGCGCTAGGCAGCATCAAGAAGGTTTATGGACCACATAGGAAGGTTTATGGGTAGCACCCACCCAATTGTTTTCAATTCTTATTTCAGAGGCGCATGGATTGGATCACTGTGCGTGAGGGGAAGTGCTGAGGAAGATAAAACGGGATGGTTTCTGGTCACCATACCTACAGGCTTCAGTGGACTATTTATTGTCACACTGTGAGGTGTGTACGCAATACAATATTAGGAAAGGGATACGACCCCTATAGGACACATACCAGTGCCTGAAGGGCCATTTAAGCATTTAGTAATTGACTACATGGACATGATAAAAGAGGTGAGAGGGAAAAGGTACGTTAGTGGTGATTGATAGGTTTAGCCGATGGGTAAAAGCTGTACCTTCCAAAGATGCAGGAGCTGGGACAGTAGTGAAAATTCTGACAAATGAAGTTATCCCAAGGTTTGGTATCCCATTGGAAATCAGTTCAGACAATGGGTCTGCCTTCATTCAGAAAGTAGTTAAGTTGGTGCTGCAGTCTTTGAGAATCAAACAGAGGTTTGGGTGAGTGTATCATCCGCAGTCACAGGGTATGGTGGAAAGGATTAATGGGACATTGAAAACCAAATTAAACAAGATCTGCTTCCTCAGTAACCCTCTGATGTCCATACCTCGCCTAATCCAAGTTATTAATACATTTAGTGCATTCTCAGGCTATAAATTAATTTTTCAAAATCGGAGGCTATGCCAATGGGTGGCCTTGCTATGATACCCCGCTTAGCGGACGGATCCCTCTTTCCCTTTCACTGGTCCCTGGAGGGCTTCTTATATTTAGGCATTTTTATTACTCCAGTATTTGGTCAGTTGTACAAGGCTAATTTTGTGTATTTATTGGAAAGGATAAGGCAGGACCTCCAGCGCTGGGGATACCTACCAATTTCCTGGTTGGGTAGAATAGCACTAATCAAAATGAATGTCCTGCCCCGTCTCCTATAACCTGTGAGAATGCTTCCGGTGATGCTGCCGAGGACGGCTTTATGTAAATTATACGGCTGGCTGAGTTCCTTTATCTGGAACCATAGGCGACCCCTCATTAAGCTGAAGAAGCTACAGCTTCCACAGGCAAGGGGTGGATTGGACTTCCCAGACTTTAGGAAATATCAGTTAAGTTCCCTATTAAGTTACATAGCTGATTGGGTTTTGTCTGATCCACAATCAATCTGGTTGGACATCGAGGCCCCTCAAGTAAAATACCCACTTATTAACCTTTTATTCTCAGACAAGAGGAAAATCATTACAGATCACTGTAAAAAACCTATAATACTGAATACAATCAAGGCTTGGAATATAATGCGGCAAAAGGAGGGTAATTCACATAAAACATCCCCCTATGCACCGATAGTGGGAGCATGGGGATTCAAACCGGGGTTAACAGATGCCACTTTTAAACTCTGGAGAGCCAGGGGTATCTCATGTCTCGGGGATTTATTTAAAGATGGGGTCCTGATGTCTTTCGGACAGCTGCGTCAGAAATTCGGATTACCCAATGGAGACCTCTTTCGATACTCCCAAAT
>NC_057740.1:831238-841701 GCF_004010195.1 Chiloscyllium plagiosum
TTTTTTTTCTTCTTTTTCGGTTTTTTTTGTTTTGTTTTTTTTTGTTAAATTTTGGCTATTGTATATTTGAGCTAATTGTATATCAATGTTTATATCTGAGAGTTTTGTTTATTTTTGTAAACTTGTAAAAATGTTAAATTTCTAATAAAAAATCTATTAAAAAAAAAACCCAGCAACACAGAAAAGATTTATCCCATGCAGTAATCTGTAACTATTAGGGTGGCCAAAAAATATTTTAAGAAATAAAGTTGTCAATTTTTACTTTAAAAAAAACAAGATCTGCACAAGCACCAACCTTAATTGGGTTGATGCGCTGCCGCTGGCGCTAATGAGTTATCACATGCAGACCAATCGCATGACCAATCTGACACTACATGAGATGCTCACAGGTAGACTTATGCCCAGGTGGAGAGGCCCATACGAAGGGCCTAGCTTGGAGCGGTTAAGCTGAGAACTTAAGCAATATATGCAGCAGCTAACTATGATACATGAGATTATCCACCTGCAGGAAACACAAAGGGAACCAATACCTGTCAACGAGGAAGGACCTATTAAACCCGGGGATTGGGTACACGTGCGTGTCTTTCGAAGACGCTGGAATGAGCCGAGGAGAGAGGGACCTTTCGTAGTGACTAAGGCACCACCTACCGCCATCCAAGTGGAAGGACGACACATATGGTACCACCTTAATCATTATCCTAAAGCTCTCCCACCAGCACAAACTGAGTCTAACACTGAGGTAAGTGGAGCTGAGGCTGAGGAACTTGGACACAGGCAGGGCACACAGGAGGCTCGTACCCCTCAACAAGGTTCTGAACACGGTACAGGTGCAGTTCTTGGGGATACTGATCATTCCAGAAATAATAGTGATGGAGATGTGGAGCATAGCTCTTCTCCTGGCAGCGGGAATGAGGAAAACATGGGGGACGCCGCTAATATCACCCTCTCTGATGCCAGGCCTGCATACTCAGACTTGGAGATCATTAACTTGGCAAACCTGGACAGGGTCACTCAGGCTGGGAGGCAAAGACGTATTAGAAGTGCAGACCTTGCTGCCCTAACATGGGTACACGGCCGTGACAATCACTGGTATCAATGAACAAACTACATGGCTGTAATGATGGCTAAACAGGACTGTTTCTTGTGTACTAAGGTGACACCCTCATACTATGTTGTCCCTATGCCTTATAACTCGACCACCTGTACTCAATGGTGTTTGCAGCATTCTAGCCGACGTCTTATTCAGGATGATTCATCAACTTACAGGCAATCCCATTGCCCCTTTTGGTGCTTCCTACTTCAGGCCTCTACATTCTATCAGCAGGATATTGTGGGCAGACAGCAACTCCAACGGTGGTGTGGCTAAGTAACCCGGGGTCCACCAGTAAGACTAATTACACATTCCCCATGGTTGCTTTCAGGATACAGGAAGGTTTGAGTTTTGAATGCTTTAAGCAAAATGGCTCCACACCAGTCAGCTATTTTAAGGGTCTTTGCAGGAATATGATTGAACTAGAGGTGGACACCACATTTGAGGCTATATTAAATTCTCAACACATCCCACTGGCAGATACGTGGTGGCTGTGTGGTAAGAAAGGAGGGTTGCGCCCGACACTGCCCGCTGCCTGGAGTGGCAGCTGTGCCCGTGTAATGCTCCTACACGAGGTAGTTATATTGTCATACACGCAGCTTGATGCTACGTCATAGTCAGCTTTGCGCTGAACTAAGCTCTACTATTATGATCTGACAACTGCCATGCTGCGAGGAATATGGCCACGTGGGGACATCGATGATACTTCTGAAGAACACGCGGGTCCTAGATTGTGAGGGATCTTGGGTCTTTTTCCTGCTCTGATTATTGGAGGACAGGTTTTTGGCCCAAGGGATGCCAGGGACAGAGGAAGAACCCTTTAAGTCTCAGAATCCAAAAATTATTTAGTCTGTGTTGGGACCTACATTGTTTGTATTGGGCACAAGAGGGACTCAGCTTATTGTCTTCTTTCTCTAGGTGAGACCAGTAGATTTCAAAGGGGGGAATATGGAAAGTAAAGAGCATGGAAGCAAGGGAAGGGTTAAAGCATGAAGTCCACTGGTGATCTGTTGCAAGGGGTCTGTGGAATTCTTTTACACCAATTAGCAGAGTAAGGTTGAAGCTGAAAGGTCACTATGGCGAGATGAGATATGTTAGTAAAGTTAGCCTCGCCTGCTAAATATCATTATGGCAAGATTTGACAATAAATATTTGGGACATGACATTAAATATCTAATTAATAGTTAGTAGAGTCAGCTTGAGACAGGAGACTATTGTAATAGATGGAATAGCTAGATATCTAATCATGACAGGTTAGTCTGGAATGGAAGATCACTGTGGCAGAGGTGATAATAAATATCTAATCAGGACATTAGGAAAATATTAAGTAGGATCAGGAATGAAAGACCATTGTTGCAGAATTGATAATAAAGTGTCTAATCGTGACACTAGAATAACATTATGTAGAATGTAGAAAATACCATAGTGGCAGAATTAAAGATATAATGGGAACTAACATCATTGGTTTATTGTATAGCTGGAGTGAGGTAATTCTGATTAAGACATGCTGATAAGCTAACAGAAACATGATAAAAAAAGATATAAAAACCACGGACCCTGGGGTTTGGGAGCATTCGAGAATCTGCTTTCTGAGTGTCACAGTTTTTTGTTTGCAAATAAAAGATCTATTTCTTGAAGACCTCTCTACATTTTCTCCACGGCACCAACTACCACCAATGACAAGCACACTGCTAAATGATCAATCGCCGGTGTGGAAAATGTTTGTTCTTACAATACTATTTTCTCCTTTAGCCTTATACTATTCTTCTTCCACCTACTCTATCTTTCATTGACGTCACCTCTAACTCTGACAGGACCTCTCCTACTCTCTTTATTCTTGTACTCTGGACAAATATTCTACTCACTCTGAGGGAAAGTCTTAAGTTTGTAATCATTAATGTTAAGTCTGAGATTGAAAGTCTTATGTGTTTCAGGCATTACACAAAGGGTCCATTTGATCTACTTTTATATCTATGTTCCCATTGACATGCTGATTAATTGAAGGGACGGAGAATTTGGGATTGGTGCTTCCCCATTTTCCCCGCTATAGGATGTTGTGAAACTTGAAAGGGTTCAGAAAAGATTTACAAGTATGTTGCCAGGGTTGGAGGAGTTGAGCTACAGGGAGAGGCTAGATAGGCTGGGGCTGTTTTCCCTGGAGCGTCGGAGGCTGAGGGGTGACCTTATAAAGGTTTATAAAATCATGAGAGGCATGGATAGGGGAAATAGACAAGGTCTTTTCCCTGGGTTGGGGAGTCCAGAACTAGAGGGCATAGTTTTAGGGTGAGAGGGGAAAGATAGAAAAGGGGCCTAAGGGGCAATCTTTTCATGTTCAGGGTGATATGTGTATGGAATGAACTGTCAGAGGAAGTGGTGAAGGCTGGTACAATTACAACATTTACAAGGTATCTGGGTGGGTACATGAATAGGAAAGGTATAGAAGGATATGGGCCAAGTGCTGCCCAATGGGACTAGATTAATTTAGAATATTTGGTCAGCATGGATGAACATAGAAGAATACAGCGCAGTACAGGCCCTTTGGCCCTCGATGTTGCGCCGATCCAAGCCCACCTAACCTATACTAACCCACTATCCTCCATATACCTATCCAATGCCTGCTTAAATGCCCATAAAGAGGGAGAGTCCACCACTGCTACTGGCAAGGCATTCCATGAACTGACGACTCGCTGAGTGAAGAACCTACCCCAACTTCAGTCCTATATCTACCCCCCCCACCTTAATTTATAGCTATGCCCTCTTGTAATACCCGACTCCATACGCGGAAAAAGGTTCACACTGTCAACCCTATCTAACCCCCTAATCATCTTGTACACCTCAATCAAGTCACCCCTAAACCTTCCTTTCTCTAATGAAAACAGCCCCAAGTGTCTCAGTCTTTCATCATACGATCTTCCTTCCATACCAGGCAACATCCTGGTAAACCTCCTCTGCACCCGTTCCAGTGCCTCCAAATCCTTCCTATAGTATGGCGACCAAAACTGCACACAATATTCCAGATGCGGCCGCACCAGAGTCTTATACAACTGCATCATGACCTCAGGACTCCGGAACTCAATTCCTCTACCAATAAAAGCCAGTACGCCATATGCCTTCCTCACCGTGACAGCCAGACTACTGCGACCACTAGGACTTATAACAGCACACAAACCAACAGCCACCCTCAGACAACAACTCACCAGAACGAAGGACCCGATACCCAGCATGAGCAAAACTAATGTAGTGTACAAAATCCCATGCAAGGACTGCACAAAATACTATATAGGACAAACAGGAAGACAGCTAACGATCCGCATCCATGAACATCAACTAGCCACGAAACGATAAGACCAGCTATCCTTAGTAGCCAGGGGACGAAACGTTTGTAACAAAAATTTCCAGCTCAGCGAACAGAACCACAATAATCAAGATGATTGAATCAAAAATCAAAGATTACATTTTCCTAATCATTTTGTCTAAATGCTACACCCTATTGTCAGTTTATGAGTTTGATATGTTATTGCTTTATCACATCTTGTTGTGTGAAAACTGACAACCACATTGCCAACATTATAACAGTGACTACAATTCAAAAGTACTTTATTGATTGCTAAGTATATTGAGATGTCCTGAGGGCTGACATGAATGCAAGTCTTTCAAAATATGTTGACAAACAAGCTTCTAAATACAACAGATGCTTTATGTTTCAACATTGCAAAATGTTTAACATTTTAGCAGCTTCTTTGTCCATTAGCAACAATACCCCAGATTAACGTTGGCATTCAGGTCATTCTACCACAGAATAAACAGGTAACAGGCACCAACACCGGAATCCAAGGAATTGCTAAACAAACTGTTCCACAGGCACCAAGAGATTGCAGAAAGTATCAACACGATTTTTGGATTTTGCAGACTCCAGCACAAGATCAGCAGCAAACAGTAACCAATTTTGGAACTAAGGTAAACCACAACAGGAATACAGAACAGAAAGCTGAGTGGCACTTGTCATAATCAAAGCAAAATGGTCAAAATATTAAATGGGGTAGGGTGGTCAACCAGAGATAGGAAATCAAAACTCCGAGGGAACTGTAGGAATATGGATTTGGAATGTGGGCGCTGACAGGACTGGGCTTCCCTTTGATTGGTAGGTTAGCATGTCCTCTGTCCAGGCTCACCATGACTCCAGAAACCTACCACTTTTTCCTCAGCGGTTTCTAATTGGTAGGTGAGACAGTGCTGCTCATAGAAGGATGCTGAATTGTTTCTGTAGTTCTTGAAAGTGGAGCTGTGACATTCTGGAAGCCAAGAACCACAATATCTGAGTGACGATCAATTCCAGACGTGTTGAAAAAGTGGGAACCGGCTGAAGCAGCAAAAAGTGACCCTAGACTCTCCAGTCTATCCATGGATATTTCACTGACTGAAGAAAGAACTAGGATGGGAAAGACGTTGCGGAATGCAATCCTAATACCCCCAGAGGGTGCACCAAGATATCTGGGAACCCCATAAACCCAAGAACTAGAGCACAGGGCAGCAGAGCGTCGCAATGACCTTGTAAGGCTCTTTTCAAAAGCCACATCCTTTATCATCATGTCATCCTCAATCACAGCCTGGGCCCATCCTCTGTTAGTCCTGCAAACGGCCACCCTTGCAAACTCAACTTGCCCTGTCATTAAGGACAAAAACAAATTGCTGGAAAAGCTCAGCAGGTCTGGCAGCATCTGTGGAGAGAAATCAGAGTTAACATTGTGGATCCAGTGACTCTTCCTCAGAACTGTCATAAGAGATACTCAGCTTGAAGGACACTAAGTTGAAAGGAATAATGTACCCACAGCTCTCATTGAAGCTGTTTAATTGGGAAGTACATTATACGAGGAAAGTAAAGGAGGGGTTTAAGATAGAAATTCCCAGGTCCAATAAAAACTTTGATAAATACGTGATGGGTAAAATAGCCGGGCTATTGGTTAAAAGAAACAGGTGGGTTTAATGGGATGGCACTTTCAGAGAGCCGGCTCAATCTGGATGGCCTCCTGAATGTGTGGTACCAATTTCAGCTTGGAAATTATTTGAGCGTACATAGAGAGAGCGATGTGGTGAAGTCACCAATCTGCAGGGCAGGGTAGAGAGCCTCGGTGAAGGTTTGCTCTTGGAAGGTGTGTACCAGGGTGAGTTTCCTGTCACAGACACTGTAAAACAAGATGGTCCCAGCCTCAAAATCCACATACACTCCCACCCTGGAAATGTTTCCCACAGTCAGCTTTGTATCATTGTCATCGTGAAGGGCTAAAACAGAGCCCACCAACGAGTAGAGACACCAGGAATTGCGGTTCCTCCCCAGTAAACACTCTGTTCCTTTGCCTTTGCGGCTGATGCTCCTGTAACAGAGGCCAATTTTCCACACACCACTGTCTCCTAGCACCTCCACCTCCCAGTAGGAACGGCCAGCTTTCACTCCCTCAGCACACAGCAACTGCTGGCAGCAGTCAAACCTCTCGGCATTCTTGGGTAGGGACTGCCTCTTGGGTGAGAGAGTCAGAATCCTGTTTCCATCAGATAGGATGAACTGGGCATGGGCTGTATTGAGATCCGGGGTCAGTCTCTGTCCATCTGTGAACATAAAGAAATATTTCACTAATCCTACTTAGGTGAGGTTATGTGAATATATCTAAGCCAAGCTGGAGCCAACCAGTTCTGCATTAATTTATTTATCTAATCTCCATTGTACTTCTTAATCTGAATGAATTTGAAATCTGAAATGAAATAAGGATTAGGTTAGATATATGGCACAGAAATACGTCATTCAGCCCAACCAGCCCAAGCTAATACTCAACCTTCCTCATTTCAATCTATCATTATCATAGGCTCATCAAGCCACTCCTTCAAGGCATCTGTACAATTATCTTTGTGGTTACAAGTCTGTTTTGTCAGTGCTCGTTATTGAAAGAGCATTTTTCCAAATTCTTTACAGGATTTGTTGAAGACTCCCTTATATTGATGGACATTCTTCCTACATCCATGCTATTAAAATCTTTCACAATTTTAAAAGACCTCGGTGTGGTCATCTCTTTTCTTAGTTTTCAAGGGAATAAAAACGGCCAATTCTCACCTGGCAGATATTACCTTGCATTTCTGGTATAATCCCTCGAATTTTTTTTACACTCTCTCCAGTATCTATGTTTCTCTTTTTTAATTCACTGACAGGATGTGAACATTTTGGTTGAAGCAGCACCTATTGACCACCCTAAATCAGAGTTGAGAAGGTGGTGCTGTGCCACCTTTTGGAACCACTGCAGTTTACATGGTGTAGGGACATGAATAGTGCTGTAAGGGAGGCAGTTCCAGAGTGGCAGGAATCACACACAATACTCTAATAGGTTCAACTACTGTTCAATATAGCTGATTCGTAAATTCTTTAATTTTCTGTTATATCCCGCAAGAAATGAGCTCTGCTGCTTTGTGTTTTAATATCTATTTTAAAATGACCTTATCAAAGTGTGGGTGTAATGGTAATATCGCACGTTATTAGTAATCCAGACTAACGTTAGGCGTACATGTTGTGGGTGTACTGGACATTGGTTAGAGTCAAAAAGTGTGGCGCTGGAAAAGCACAGCAGGTTTCATTAGATTAGATTCCCTACAGTGTGAAAACAAACCCTTCGGTCCAACAAGTTCACACTGACCCTCCGCAGAACAACCCAACCAGACCCATTCCCCTACACCTAACACTATGGACAATTTAGCACATCTTTGAACTGTGGGAGGAAACCGGAGCACCCGGAGGAAACCCACACAGACACGGGGAGAATGTGCAAACTCCACACAGTCAGTCGCCTGAGGCAGGAATTGAACCCAGGTCCCTGGCGCTGTGAGGCAACAGTGCTAACCACTGAGCCACCATGCCACCAGTGAGGAAGCATCTGAAGAGCAGGAGAGTTGACATTTCGGGCATTAGCCCTTCATCAAAAATGTCAATCCTAATGAAGGGCTTAAGTTCAAAGCGCAACTCACCTACTCCTCGGATGCTGCCTGACCTGCTGTACTTTTCCAGGGCCACACTTTTCGACTATGACTCTTCAGCATCTGCACTATCTCCTGGGACATTGCTTAGACCACTTTTGAATACTGTGTGCAATTCTGGTCTCTTTCCTATAGGAAGGATGTTTTGAAAGGGTTCAGAAAAGGTTTACAAGGAAATTGCCACGGTTGAAGGGCTTGAACTATAGGGAGAGGTCAAGTAGGCTGTGGCTGTTTTCCCTGTAGCGTCGGAGGCTGAGGGGTGACCTTATAGAGGGTGACCTTATAAAATCATGAGGGGCACGGATAGGGTATATAGAGAAAGTCTTTTCCCTGGGGTGGGGGAGTCCAGACCTAGAGGGCATAGGTTTAGGGTGAGAAGGAGCAATGTTTTCACACAGAGGGTGGTGTGTGTATGGATTGAATTGCCAGAGGAAGTGGAGCGGGTTGGTAAAATTACAACATTTAAAAGGCACCTTGATATGTATATGAATAGGAAGGGTTTGGAGGGATATGGGCTAAATGCTGGCAAATAGGACAAGATTAATTTAGGATATCTGGTTGCCTTGGATGAGTTGGTCTGTGCTATATATCTCTATGACTGTATGACATGTGTTTAAATCTGACCATGGCAGATATTGCCACATTAAAAACATTAAAAGGTGCTGGTGCTGGCATGGTAGGTAGTGATAGCGGTCCTGAGCAAGCCACATTCTTCTCTCTCTGTCTCTCTCCTTTTCCATCTTTTTCCTTTCTCTTTTTTCTTCTCTTCATCCTCTGTTACCATGAGAGATTCTGCTTCTTAACTTCTCCTGTTACCTGAGACATGGTGACCCTCAGATTAAACCACCACCTATCCAAGAGAGAATGGGAATCTGGTGACTTCGCTGTTGCACCGAAGGGTCTGTTTCCATGCTGTACATCTCTATGACTATGACTCTATCTATCCATTTTCTCCTTTCATTGGGAATTAATTATTTTACCTACCACTTCTGTTAAGTTCTAATCAGACCACTCATATTTTGATTCTCTATTGTTAAAACTCTATCCAATATAGTTTTTGGAGGGAAATGAATAATCACAGAAACTTGTTTATCCTGATAACTTCAAAAATTTTGACAAAGAACCATTTCCCAAAACACGTATCTCAGTCTTGTATGAAGTTTTCACTTTAGCTCAAGGCACCATTGCTACAGAGGGTTTGCCATGTTACATTTATAATACTGGATGATATCTTGTCTACTTTTATCCTTTTAATACAAATAATATTCTGTATTCAACTTTTGCACTTGTTGCCTTCTACCCAGGGGCAACAGAGGAAAATCTCTCACCTTTCAATACAACCTAAACCCAACACTAGGGATAGCCTCATGTCTCTCATCTATATAGTCTCCAAAGACTGCGAGCAGAATGAGATAATTTTCTATTTGTTGTGTATTAGAATCCTAGAATCTTCATGGATGGAAGAAGGCCAGTTGGCCAATTTTCCCCATGCTTGTTCTTTGAAAGAGCTGTCCATTGAGTTACATTCTCCAGCTCCTACCAGCCAGTAGATTGTTTTTGTATACTTTGTTAATGTTTCGTCTGTATTAGTTCATCACTTTTAACAAAAATATATGTGGATATATTTTATTTTTAATATACATTTAATATATTTTTAAATAATTTTGAGCTGTTTCAACATCATAGGAAAAGAAGGACGCCAATTAAAGGAGGATAGTAAAAGCTTTTTTAGGTATGTGAAAGGCAAAAAAATGGTTAAGACTAAAATTGGGCCCTTGAAGACAGAAGCAGGGGAATATATTACGGGGAACAAAGAAATGGCAGAAGAATTGAATTGGTACTTCAGATCTGTGTTCACTGGGGAAGACACAAGCAATCTCCCTGAGGTAACAGTGGCTGAAGGACCTGAACTTAAGGGAATTTATATTTATATTTGCCAGGAATTGGTGTTGGAGAGACTGTTAGGTCTGAAGGTTGTTAAGTCCCCAGTGCCTGATGGTCTACATCCCAGGGTACTGAAGGAGGTGGCTCGAGAAATCGTGGATACGTTGGTGATTATTTTCCAGAGTTCGATAGATTCGGGATCAGTTCCTGCGGATTGGAGGGTGGCTAATGTTGTACAACTTTTTAAGAAAGGTGGGAAAGAGAAAGCGGGAAATTATAGACCAGTTAGACCAGTTAGTCTGACCTCAGTGGTGGGAAAGATGCTGGAGTCTATTATAAAGGATGAAATTACGACACACCTGGATAGTCGTAACAGGATTGGTCAGAGTCAGTGTGGATTTATGAAGGGGAAATCATGCTTGACTAATCTTCTGGAATTTCTTTGAGGATGTAACTCTGAAGATGGATGAAGGAG
>NC_057740.1:842133-902586 GCF_004010195.1 Chiloscyllium plagiosum
GTATAGAAGCAAAGAGGTGCCTCTGCAACTGTACAGGGCTCTGGTGAGACCACGCCTGGAGTACAATGTGCAGTTCTGGTCTCCATATTTGAGGAAAGACATTCTGGCTATTGAGGGAGTGCAGCGTAGGTTCACGAGGTCAATTCCTGGAATGGCGGGACTACCTTACGCTGAAAGACTGAAGTTACTGGGCTTGTATACCCTTGAGTTTAGAAGACTGAGAGGGGATCTGATTGAGATATATAAGATTATTAAAGGATTGGACACTCTGAAGGCAGGAAACATGTTTCTGCTGATAGGTGAGTGCCAAACCAGAGGACACAGCTTAAAAATACGGGGTAGACCATTTAGGACAGAGATGAGGAGAAACTTCTTCACCCAGAGAGTGGTGGCTGTGTGGAATGCTCTGCCCCAGAGGGCATTGGAGGCCCAGTCTCTGGATTCATTTAAGAAAGAGTTGGACAGAGCTCTCAAGGATAGTGGAATCAAGGGATATGGAGATAAGGCAGGAACAGGATACTGATTAAGGATGATCAGCCATGATCATATTGAATAGTGGTGCAGGCTCGAAGGGCAGAATGGCCTACTCCTGCACCTACTGTCTATTGTCTTTGTGTCTATTTCATAAAACAATATTGAAGTGCACCTTGTCTTTTCTCCATATCCCTTAATGCATTTGGATAACAAAAAACTATCAATCATTAAGCGACATTTGATCCAGCATCAATGGCTGTTGGTTGCGGAAGAAAGCTCAAAGTTCATTCTTTGATGTAAAGAAGCACTTTCGAATTTGCCATCATTCCTACCAGCTCCTGAAAATGGTGAAATACCCCTTTGCCAAGTTTTAACATTCTGGTTTTGAAGGTATTTTCGGGCAGCTGGTTGAACAGTTTTTATT
This sequence comes from Chiloscyllium plagiosum, assembly GCF_004010195.1. Taxonomy (NCBI): domain Eukaryota; kingdom Metazoa; phylum Chordata; class Chondrichthyes; order Orectolobiformes; family Hemiscylliidae; genus Chiloscyllium; species Chiloscyllium plagiosum. Next base: position 843,032 of record NC_057740.1, read on the forward strand.
TCCAGTTGAGTAATGGGACACATTGCTTCGGTTCCAATTGGCCATTCTGTGGAGGTGGGTGGTCTGAGCATGCCAGATTGCTGGTTCCACTCTACCTCCAGATCCATTCTTGCAGGTAGTGGGTAGCCACTTAAATTAAGCCCAGTTATGCCTGCCTCTTTATAGAATATTTGGAACATTCCTTGTTCCAATCCTACTCGAGCCCCCACGCACAACTCTTCCTCCAGTACATCAATGACATAATTGGTGTTACTTCTCTCTCTCATTTGGAATTGGAAAAATGTATCAATTTCATTTCCACTTTCCTCACCTTCACCTGGCCAATCTCTGACTTCTCCCTTCACTTCCTTGACATCTCTGTTTCTATTTTTGGCAATAGGCTGGCCACCAATATCAACTATAAACTCATCGACTCCCATAATTACCTTGACTATACAGTCTTAACTTTTTTTTTAGATTTAGATTCTATTATCTCGTGTATATAAGTACAGAGGTACAGGAGTACAGTTCAAAGTGTACAGTGTTGCCTCACATGGCATCATGTTAAGTACAAAGGTAACCAGGTACAAAGGACTGCATACTCAAACTACTGGACCTGTACTTGATGATGCACTTAATATTCAACAGCAAGGTATTGAACACATCAATAGGACACCTATGGGCTCAGCCATATCCATACTCATAGCAGAAGCAGTGATGCAAAGACAAGAACAAACAGCCCTCCCACAAATCTGACCCAAACTTTGGATCAGATACGTGGATGACACTTCTGTAATAATTAGAAAAAGAGATCGAGAGCATACACTGAATTATCAACACCTTGCTCACCAAACTTATAACAGAGGAGGAAAGTAAACACCAACTCCCATTCCTGAATGTGGTGGCAAAAAGAACACAGAACGGGGAATGCACTATGAAAGGGCATAGAAAATCCATACACACGGAGCAGATCCTGAACTATAACAGCAGCCACTCAAACACACATGAGAGAAGATGCATTAGGACCCTGTTGAAAAGGGTACAGCACACTGCAGCACTCCTGATCTGCAAAGAGAAGAAGAACACCTCTACAAAAATGGATATATCCCCGCAACTTCATCCGTAGATGCCTGGCAGACAGACAACGCAACAAGGACATGTCACGACCTAACACACTAATCGCCCTATCTGAAATTAAAAAAAACATCTTGGTACTGATAGCCAGACTCCTCCGACCACTCGGATTTATGACAGCACATAAACCGATAGCCACGCTCAGACAACTCACCAGAACAAAAGCCCCAATACCTATCATGCGCAAGACAAACATGGTGTACAAGACTCCATGCAGAGACTGTATACAACACTATATAGGATAAACAGGCAGACAACTAACAATCTGCATTCATGAACATCAACTAGCCACTAAATACCACAACCAGATATCCCTACTAGCTATGCCCATAGACAATAAGGACCACAAATTCGACTGGTACACTACAACAATAATGAGACAAGTCAAACAGAGTACAACCAGAGAATTCCTAGAAGCTTGACAGTCATCCATCACATTGACCGAGACCCAATATACTGTCCAGCAGCTGTTGATCTCCAGCATCTGCAGTCCTCACTTTCTCCTTGACCCAATATTCTGACCACTGTAATGAACAAGCAGAACTGGCAATTGGAAGCAATGTGAACAAAATCAAATAAATTCCGACCAATACAGTACAGCAGTGCATCACAAGAGGCCCCGCAGCATTGAGGATGTTACCAAGAAAAAGGATGAAATGTCTGCAAATCAGATTCCCAGTTGGCAAACACAATAACTGCAACAGCCATCTAAGCCACAAATCTTTACACCAACATAGAATACCGGGCAGAACAGGCCCTTCGGCCCTCAATGTTGCACCAACCTGTGAACTAATCTAAGCCCATCTCCCTACACTATCCCATCATCATCCATGTTTAAATGCCCCTCATGTAGCTGAGTTAACTTCATTGGAGGCAGGGAATTCCATGCCCTTACCATTCACCGAGTAAAGAACCTGCCTTTGACATTTGTCGTAAATCTATCACCTCTCAATTTGCAGCTATGCCCCCTCGTACAAGCTGACATCATCATCCTAGGAAAAAGATTCTCACTGTCCATCCTATCTAATCTTCTGATCATCTTGTATGTCTCTATTAAATCTCCTCTTAGCCTTCTTCTCTCCAATGAAAACAGACCCAAGTCTCTCAGCCTTTCCTCATCAGACCTTCCCTCCAGGCCAGGCAACATCCTGGTCAATCTCCTCTGCACTTTTCCAATGCTTCCACATTCTTCCTGTAATGGGGCGACCAGAACTGTACACAATATTCCAAAGTGTGGCCGCACCACTGCAGCATAATTTCTCCACCTCTATATTCATCCCTTTAAATATGAAGACCAGCATTCCATTAGCCTTCTTGACTATGTTCGGCACCTCCTTGTGGCATGTAAAAGAGCTCTGCACCTGAACCCCCAAATCCCATTGGACATCTGCTGTATTTATCTTTGAGGCTTCTAAAAATATACCCTGATCTATCCCTTGTTGATTCTTAATAGATAACCTTTCGTTGCTTATTATTGTGGTTCTGTTCGCTGAGCTGGGAATTTGTGTTGCAGATGTTTCGTCCCCTGTCTAGGTGACACCCTCAGTGCTTGGGAGCCTCCTGTGAAGCGCTTCTGTGATGGAAGCGGCAGATTCAAATCACTATAAATGCCGGAGGAAACATTACAGAAGCACTTCACAGGAGGCTCCCAAGCACTGAGGGTGTCACCTAGACAGGGGACGAAACGTCTGCAACACAAATTCCCAGCGAGGCAAACAGAACCACAACAACAAGCACCCGAGCTACAAATCTTCTCACAATCTAGTTGCTTATGTTAAAATCCATCTGCCATAGCTATCACCTAATCTATCAATATCCTGTCATAACTTTATGCTGTCTTAACACTATCTACAATGCTACCCAATTTTATGTTGTCAGTAAATTTGTATATTTGACATTTTATGTCATTATCCAATCGTTAATAAATATTGTGAATATCCGAGGCCCCAACATAAATCCCTGAGCGACACCACTTTGAGTACTTATCCATTATTTCAACTCTCGGTTTCCTGCCACTCAACCAATTTCCCACCCATGTTAGTAATTTGCCCTCAATTCCATAGATTTCCACCTTGTCTGGGACTTTATTAAAAGTGTCCCGAATGGGCATAGAAAACAACATCCATTGACTTACCTCTACCTTTGTCCCCTCTTCAAAAATTCAGGTTGGTCAGGCATGACCTACCCTCATGAATCCACACTGATTCTTCGTGATTAACTGTCAGGTTTCAAGGTGATCAGTTACCGTATACTTTATTGTACACTCCAATAACTTCCTCAACACAGATGTTAGGCTTACTGCTCTGTGATTCCCTTGTTTCCCTTCTGAAAGAGTGGAATGACATGATTAACTTTCCAACTCAGAGATACTTGAATCCAGGGAAAGGCTGTAATTTGGAACTTCTAATTTTATTTCTATTTACTACTTTATACTGAGAAGAACTGTAATGTTGAACCTTTAACTTATTTCTTTACTTTTCTAATTTTTACCTAAGATGTTGTACCAAGATACCTTGTACCTAAGATGGCGCCATGGATGGTGATATTGTAAACCTCCCCTGTACTCCCGTATCCCTGCACTTGGATACGTGTCACAATAAAATCTAATTCTAATTCTAAAATTATGGTTAGGGCATTGGCAATGTGCTCTCTTACCTCTCTTAACACCCCACGGATGGAAACCATCAGGTCCTAGGCATTTGTAATTCTTCAGTTCCATTAATTTTGCCAATATAGATGATTTCCTCTAGCTAATTTTGTTTATACCATCCCTGCCCCTCTGTTAATATCTTTGTGATTTCCGGCAGGCTATCCTCCTTTTCTATTGTGAATACTGAAACAAAGTAATTGCTCACCATGCCTGCCAGTTCTCCATGATCATTGACAAACATGCCCCCAGTCTCAGCCTTCAGTGGGCTAATGAGTCACTTTCCCTTTATATAACTGTAAAATCTTTTCTTACTGTCTTTTGTGTTCCTTGCAAATTCTCTTTCATAGTCCTTTTTAGCCGCTACTATCAGCCACTTTGTGACTAATGTTAGACTTTATATTTGTCCCATTCTGTGGGATCTCTACTGTTCTTTGCAATTTTACAAGCCCTTTCTTGTCATGTTATGCTGTCCCTTACCTCCTTAGATGTCCATGGGTGTTCTTTTCTGTGAGATGTAATTTTTTCTTCTCATGGGTACAAACTGATTCTGAATAGCATTAAATATTTCTTTCAACAACCTCCTCATTAGCAGAGCTTCCCAGTTTACAGTGGACAGTCTCTGCCTCATCCCATGAAAAGTCTGCCTTACTTAAATCCAAAATTCTAGTAACCGATCTTTGCTTCTCTCTTACAAATGCTACATGAAAGTTGATCACATAATGATCGCTCTTTGACAAATGCTCACACAACTAAGTCACTAATTAAATCAGGCTCAATGCTCATTACTAGATCCAATATTGCTGGTTCCCTTGTCACATCCAAGACATTGCTGTGGGAAACTATTCTGGATACACTCGAGAAATTCACAAACTTTCTGGCAAGTACACTCCCCGCATCTATGTTTAGATTAAAATCCCCCATTAATATTGCACTGCCTTTGCTACAGAGTTGTCTAATTTCAATATTTATACAATATGGCACTTTTGAGCTACTATCAGATGGCTTATACATGACACCTATTTGTAGTTTTATTTCCTTTATGGTGCGTCAGTTCAACCCATAAGATCTCTACTGGTTGATTCCCCTCATCACACCCTCCCTCACTCGACAAGTGAATCGGTTTCTAATTTGTAATGCCACTGCACCCCCTCCTCTGTTTTCTCTATCCCTTTTGTAAACCTTATAATCTGGTAAGTTTACTTCCCGGTCCTGACCATCCTGCAGCCAGGTCTCCAGAATGGCTCCATAGTTTCCGGTTTGAATCTGTGCCTAATTTGTTACTTAAGCTCCATGCTGTATAAAGAACTCTTAATCTTGGCTGTACACCCTGTCCTGTTCTTCAGCATCTTTTTATTATTTCTCTCTCCTGTCTTACTCAAGACATCTTCTTTATAACCCTCCCCCTCTTCATTAGGGGAGGCAACAGCCTAGTGTTATTGTCACTGGCCTATTAATCCAGAAGTCCAGATTTCAGGGACCCGGGTTCAAATCCCACCATGGTAGATGGTCGAATTTGAAAATAATAAAAATCTGGAGTTAAGAGTCTAATGGTGAATGCGTTGTCAATTGTTAGAAAAACCCATCTGATTCACTAATGTCCTTTAGGGAAGGAAACTGCCACCCTTACCCGCTCTGGCCTACATGTGTCTCCAGAATCACAGCAATGTGGTTGACCTTATATTCCTAATTGGAAGTAGGCAACAAGTGTTGGCCTAGCTGGGGACGCCCTCATTCTGTGAATGAATAAAAAATAATTGGCGCCCTGCTTGTTCATCCTATTCGCCTCTACCTTCTCTTCACATGCTGATCTGCCATTCCGGTTCCCACTTCCATGCCGTGATCTTTAAAAAATAAGACCATAAAACATAGGAGCAGAAATTAGCCCATTCAGCCCATCGGATCTGATCCACCATTCAATCATGGCTGATAAGTTTCTCTACCCATTCTCCTACTTTCTCCCTGATAATATTTGATGTTGAAACAAGTTTCAAGTAAGAAATAAACAAAATTTTTCAAGGCAATTTCTTCCAAAGAATTGAATATATACTCAAATAATTGAATAAATATTTGCAGGGCTAACAAATGGCGAAAGAGTGAAGAAATGCGACTCTCTGGATAGCTCTTTCAAAGAACCAGCACAGACATGATAATCCAAATGGTCTCCTTCAGTATTGTGAAATGGTATTATTACAAAGAAAGAGTACAAACCGTTGCATTTGACTCATTTGCCCTCAAGTAGTCCGACTTACACAGAGAAATTAACCGATCTCGGTCCCTCTTCACCTGGGAAACCAGCTCCAAGTTTTTCTGCGTATGGTTCTTTATTCTATCCAGTTTTATTTTATCCAGGCAAGGCCCAGGTTGAGAGGATGTTAACTGCTCAGATGCATTCTTTATCCTGAAATATAAATGCACATTACAACAGCCGACAGAAAAGACCACCGGTCTAAGAAACAAAAACAGAAATTGCTGGAAAATCTCAGCAGGTTTGGCAGCATCTGTGGAGAGAAATCACAGTTAATATTTTAGGGTCGAGTGACCCTTCCTCAGAACTTGATTCACATTTTGATAAGCTGCTTAAAGGAAGAGAGGGAGTTCCTTCGTTTAGGCCCAGGAGGAAATTGAAAAATGTGCAGGTCAGAAAGTGGGAATGGATTTCTAGATATCAAAGATTATAGAATTCTTACAGTATGGCAGCAGGCCAATCTGAAATCTGTACATAGCAAATAAAACAAATGAAACTTCTTTATCCATAGTGGTGAGCAGATGGAATTCCTTATAATGTGTACAACTGAGTTGAATAGGACAAAGGCCTTTAACATAATACAAGGAATCATAGAATCTCTGCAATGTGGAAATAGGCTATTCAGCCCATCGAGTTCACACCAACCCTCCAAAGAGCACCCCACCCAGCCCCACTTCCCCTAGCCTGTAATCCTACATTTCCCATGCCTAATCCACCTACCCTGCACATCCCTGGAAACTATGGGGCAATTTAGCATTACCAATTCACCTAAACTGCACATCCTTGGACTGTGGGAGGAAACTGGAGCACCTGGAGGAAACCCAAGCAGACATGAGGAAAATGTGCAAACAACACACAGACAGTCACCCGAGGGACCTGGGTTCCTGGCACCGTGAGGCAGTAGTGCTAACCACTGAACCACCATGTCAATATTAAAGGATACAGGGATAGTTCAGGAAAATGATATAAAGGCAGAAAGTTAGCCATGTTCTCGTCATTTGGCAGAGCAAACTCACAGGGCCAAGTGGCACACTCCTCTTATCTTCTATGTTCCTATAAAGGAGCACAGCGGAGATGGACAAATAGGATTTGACAGTACGATGGTAAAGGTGTTTCAGGCTGCAGCATGGTGGAGTACCGGCAATGGACTGTTTTGGTGGAATGTGGTTGGTTGATGATGGTCCTGAGATTTGTAACATCAGGAACAGAGTGGGGTAGGCACAGAGAAGTGTAGGCAATTGTAAGTATGAAAGAAGTAGTACCAGGAGTGTGGGAGGTGTGGCAGGGCATTGAATAATAGTGTCAGGACGTCGAACCCTCTTGCTTAAACAAGTGAAGCTTTGTCCCTCCCCAGACGGTCAGGGATGTGCTATGCAGATATGAACAATTAATATGGAAGATGCCCATGCTAACGCACTGATAGACAATAATCCAACAGGGATGGAACAGGTCTAAGGGGCTGAATGGTCTTCTCCAGGTCTTTTATTCTCATTTGTATCCTAATCAATGCAGGACTGGTGGGTGGATTAATTTGAGATGTGTGTGTGTTAGGTGGGTGTTACTATGGGAGGGGGAGACCGAAGATTTGTTAATTACGGCCTTTGCGTGAAAATCAATTCACTTTCTTTCTTTAAAAATACATGAGCTCTGTGGAGGTAGACTTTAAACAATTATTCCCTTTAATAGTTGTGCGTGGTAAAAATGATAGTTCACATCACATGATCTAGTCTGAAAGCATCATTTTGTCAAAGTGCTAACTTTGTTTCTGTTACTAGGGCAACTGCAGACCTTGTGAATATATTATGTAAGAGCACACTGTTGGAAGTCTTCTGCATATCACACACTCTATTCCTGAGAGATGGAACTCGAGGGGTTGTTATATAACGCATCGCATGTTACATATAGCTGCAGCACTGTCGCTCTGGATTGTTCTGAAGAACATTCTAACCTGAAGCCTGCCAGATTTATTACTTCAAATACTAGCTGGTCCAGGTGATAAGGAATCACTCCAAGATCTATTCTGATCCATCACAAGTGAAAAGAAATACATCTGAATAATGTATTGGAATTTATCATTAAATATGGAACATTTTAAACCACCAAATCAGCACTAACATTAAACATTTACAGGCCCAATTGTGTCATTTCAAACACAAATGCATGGAAATTCAAGAAACCCATCTCAGCTGCCTCACATCACGCAAATCTTACAGCAGAGATCTCCATCAGGTTTGAGACTTCTTATTCTTCTGCAGGTGTGAGCTTGGTCACCCCGAGAATATTATTGTTTCATTATTTACCAGTAGTCAGCGCAGTTCTGATCCGTAACAATTGTGTGTTGCATTCCCACCATATTGTCGGATAGGAGACAGTTTAGCAGCTGATTCAACAGGTGCTGCATGGACAGATTCATAGGCTAGATTGAACATAGAACATTACAGCGCAGCACAGGCCCTTTGGCACCAACATGTGAAACCAATCTGAGGTTTATCTATCTTATACTATTCCATTGTCATCCCCATGTTTATCCAATGACTATTTAAATGCCCTTAAAGTTGACAAGTCTACTACTGTTGCATGCAAGGCATTCCACGTCCTTACTACTCCCTGAGTAAAGAGCCTACCTCTGACATCTGTCTTATATCTATCACCCCTCAGTTTAAAGCTATGTCCCCTTGTGCTGGCCATCACCATCCAAGCTAAAAGGCTCTCACTGTCCACCCAATCTCATCCTCTGATCATCTTGTACGTCTCTATTAAGTCATCTCCTAACTTTCTTCTCTACCGAAAACAGCCTCAAGGCCCTCAGCTTTTCCTCATAAGCTTTTCCTCCATACCAGGCAACATCCTAGTAAATCTCCTCTGCACTTCTCCTCTCCTCCTCATAGCTCCAAAACTCAATCCCTCTACCAATAAAAGCTAACACATCGTATGCCTTCTTAACAACCCAATCAACCTGGGTAGCAACTTTCAGGGGTCTATGTACATGGACACCAAGATTTCTCTGCTCATCCACACCACCAAGAATCTTACTATTCGCCCAGTACCCTGTATTCCTGTTAATCCTTCCAAAGTGAATCACCTCACACCTTTCTGCATTAAACTCCATTTGCCATTTCAGTCCAACTCTACCGTTTGTCTATATCCCTCTGTAACCTGCAACATCCTTCAGCACTGTGCACAACTCCACCGACTTTAGTGTCATCTGCAAATTTACTAACCCACCCTTCTACACCCTCATGCAGGTCATTTCTAAAAATGACAAACAGCAGGGGCCCCAAAACAGATCCTTGTGGTACACCACTCGTAACTGAGCTCCAGGATGAACATTTCCCATCAACCACCACCCTCTGTCTTCTTTCAGCTAGCCAATTTCTGATCCAAACCAATAAATCACCGTCAATCCCATGCATCTGTATTTTCTGCAATAGCCTGCCATGGGGAACCTTATCAATGCCTTACTGAAATCAATATAAACCACATTAACCACTTTATTCTCATCCACCTCTTTGGTCACCTTCTTAAATAACTCAATAATGTTTGTGAGGCATGACCCACCCTTCAGAAACCCGTGTTGACTATCCCTAATCAAATTATTCCTTTCTAGAGGATTATAAATCCTATCTCTTATAATCCTTTACAACATTTTACCCACAGCTGAACTAAGGCTCACTGGTCTATAATTAGCAGGGTTGTCTCTACTCCCCTTCTTGAACAAGGAGACAACATTTGATATCCTCCAGTCTTCTAGCACTATTCCTGTAGACAACTTTGAAATGAAGATCAAAGCCAAAGAGTCTGCAATCTCCTCTCTAGCATCCCTGAGAATCTGAAGATAAATCCCATCTGGCCCAGGGGACTTGTCTATTTCGACAATTTCCAGAATTGCTAATATGTCCTCCTGATAAATCTCAATCCCATCTAGTCTAGTAGCCTGTACCTCAGTATTCTCCCTGAAAACATTGTCTTTTTCCTGTGTGAATACTGATGAAAAATATTCATTTAGCATCTCTCCTATCTCTTTGTACTCCATGCACAACTTCCCATTACTGTCCTTGACTGGCCCTAATCCTACTCTAGTTATTCTTTTATTCCTGACAAAGCTATAACAATCTTTAGGGTTTTCCTTCAGCCTACCTGCCAAAGACTTCTCATGTCCCCTCCTGGCTCTTCCTGGCTCTCTCTAGGTCCTACCTGGCTAACATGTATCCCTCAAGGCCTTGCTGAGCCTTCATGCTTCATCTTTACATAAGCATTCTTCTTCCTCTTGACAAGACAATCCTGTCAAGAAGAATCTAAAACCTCCCCTGGCAGGTGGCGGAATTTGAATTCAACAAATATCTAATGACGAATCCACTGCCGATTGACAGAAAAACCCATCTGGTTCACTCATATCCTTCAGAGAAGGAAACTGCCATCTTTACTTGGTCTGGCCTGCATGTGACTCCAGGCCCAGATGTGGTTGACTCTGAACTGCCCTCTGGGCAATTAGGGATGGCTAGACTAGCCATTGACCCCCATATACTGGAAAGAATAAAACAAACCTAGGATCGACTACCACCATGGCATATGGTTAAGTGTGAATATATTAAAAATCTAGAATTCAGAGTCTAATGATGACTATAAAATTACTCATCCCATGAATAAATATTAAAAAATTGGAAGAGAACTTGATTCTTGGTTGTATTGTGTATTCAAATAAAAACAAGGAGTCAAACAAGGTTAGACCACACTTGGAATATTGTGTCCGGTTCTGGTTGCCTCATTATAGGAAGGATGTAGATGCTTTAGAGAGGATGCAGAGGAGAGTTACCAGGAAGCTGCCTGGATTGGAGGGCATATATTATGAAGAGAGATTGAGTGAGCGAGGGCTTTTCACACTGGAGAGAAGGAAGAGAGATGACTTGGTAGAGGTGTACAAAGTAATGAGAGGCATAGATAGATTAGATAGCCACTTTTCCCCAGGGCAGAAATGGTTGTCATGAGGGGTCATAGTTTTAAAGGTGGTGATTGGAGGAAGGTATAGAGATGTCAGAGGTAGGTTCTTTACACAGAGAGTGGTGGGTGTGTGGAATGCACTGCCAGCGGTAGTAGTAGAGTCAGAGACATTAGGGTCATTTAAGCAACTACTAGACAAGCACACGGACGGCAGTAAATTGAGGGGTGTGTAGGTTAGGATGATCTTCGATTAAGATAAATACTCGGCACAACATTGTGGGTCGAAGGACTTGTACTGTGCTGTACTGCTCTATGTTCTATGTTCTGTGTTCTAAATAATGATTTCATTGTACGGAATTGGGACTGTATAAATGCCAAAGCCTAGTCAAAGTAAGTCTTTCATATAATTTGGTTTGAAGCTCCTGCTGGTGGATTTACAGAAGTTATTAGCAGGTTTCATATTGACTTGGAATGTAAGACTGATGAAGACACCAGGAAATCAATTTTCATGAATACCAGATATTGTCATAGAGTCATAGAGATGTACAGCATTGAAAGAGACCCTTCGGTCCAACATAATATTTGGATAAATAAGATTTGGGATGTTATTGCCACTTACCTGGTTACCATTGTATTGAATCCCTGTAAAAGACAAAATTAGATCAGTATATTTGCAGGGTATAAGATCAGGGCTTGCAAAATCATCAAGAATTCAGGCAAATAGAACATCATGTCAAATAAGTTCTCTGCCTAAGGATGTAAAATGCAAATTAGAACTGCATTAACCTCATTTGCCTGTCTACCTGCAATAAAACGTAAGCATTTACACTAGTTCAAGTATAAATGACAATTCTGGTATGACATGCTAATTCCTCCTGTCAGGGAGCTCAGCTCTGAATCTGCCAAGAGCAGAAGTGAAGACGTGAGTCTTATGATATAATGACTGATTTGACAACATCTAGAAACCAAAGGTTACACTGATTGAAGATTTTTTATGTTAAATTGTGATGTTTAGACAGCAATTTGTTCAAAAATAGAACTGACGGATTCAGAAAAAAAACAAATTACCAAAAGGAGATGGTGAAATGTGAAGCAGGAGTCGGCCATTCAGCTCCTCAAGCCTGCTCCACCATTCAATAGGATCATGGCTGATCATCCAACATGTAGCGTATTCCTGCTATTTCCCCATACCCTTTGATTCCTTTAGCCCAAAGAACTATAGCTACCCTCTTCTTGAAAACACAACAGTACTATTGTCTGTACATGAGTAATCCAGAGGCTTAGGTTAAAATTCTGAGGACAGTGGTTTAAATCCCACTGTGACAGTGATCAAATTTAACTTCAAATGATCAAACTTAACTTCAAATGAATAAATCTGGAAATAAAAGCTAATCCAACAGGAGATTCTTTTTAAAAACCCATCTGGTTCATAAAGAAAGTTTATAAAGAATGTTATTGACTCAACAACTACCCTCCTAAAATGGCCTTGTAAGCCACTCTGATCAAGCACAATTAGGGATGGACAATAATGCTGTGAACGCCCATGTCCCATGAAAGAATAATGAGAAGAAACCTGGAAATCACATTAACAATTTTGGTTTTGGTTACATTTTGACATAGAACTGAGGTAAACAGTATGTTATGGAAATACAGATTTCTATTTCTGAACTTTCAAACTTTTTTCAAACTTCTTGTTATTTTTGAATATTGTACCAACGTAATTTCTTCCATATAAAATTTATTTCTGTACAGCCTTTTAGCTATCAATGAACCTGAACTATTTGCATTAGGCTGTTTGTGTTGGCTACTTACTGCATTCAAAGGTTGCTTCAGATGTTCTCCACTATATGTACCTTGCCAGTGACATAAGGTTACAGGTTAAGACAAAAATCAAAAAGAGCTAAAAACCAAAAGTCTTTTGAAAGCAACCCAAAAGGACACAACTGGACCTAAATACAAAGTATATATCCAAAGGGACCTAAAATGACCTATAACGGTAACTGTATCCAACATCCAAAAATATCCTTTGGCTGAAATACTGTTGACCCTGAGGTTTCCAGATCTAGAATTCCCAACCTGTAGCTGTACCATGGGGATGGATGTTGCTATGGGTTTCAATAGAGTCATAGATACTCGGCACAACATTGTGGGTCGAAGGGCTTGTACTGTGCTGTACTGCTCTATGTTCTATGTTCTGTGTTCTAAATAATGATTTCATTGTATGGAATTGGGATTGTGTAAATGCCAAAGCCTAGTCAAAATAAGTCTTTCATATAATTGGATTTGAAGCTCCTGCTAATGGATTTACAGAAGTTATGGGAGCACACAGCACGAAAACAGACCCTTCGCTCCAACTTGTCCATGCTGACCCAATATCCTAACCTGATCTAGTCCCATTTGCCAGCATTTGGCCCATATACTTCTAAATGCTTCCCTTCAGATACCCATCCAGATGCCTTTTAAATGGTGTAATTGTATCAGCCTCCACCATATCCTCTGGCAACTCATTCCATACACACACCCACCCTCTGCGTGAAAGAAGTTGCTCTTTAGATCTCTTTTAAATCTTTCCCCTCTCACTTTAAACCTATGCTCTCTACTTTTGGACTCCTCTACCTGGGGAGAAGACCTTGTCAATTTACTCTATCCATGCCCCTCACGATTTTATTAACCCCTATAAGGTCACACCTCAGCCTCTGAAGCTCCAGGGAAAATAACCCCAGCCTATTCAGCCTTTCCCTACAGCTCAAACCCTCCAACCCTGGCAACATCCTTTCAAATCTTTTCAAGTTTAACAAATCCTTTGTACAGAGGACAACCAGAATTTCATGCAATATTCCAAAAGTGGCCTAACAAATGTACTGTACATCTGCAACATGACCTTCCAGCTCCTATACTCAATACACTGACCAATAAAGACAAGTGTACCAAACACCTTCTTCACTATCCTGGATAAAGGCAAATTACTGCAGATGCTGGAATCTGAAACCAAAAGAGAAAATGCTGGAAAGTCTCAGCAGATCTGGCAGCATCTGTAAGGAGAAAAAAGAGCTGACATTTCGAGGCTAACTGACCCCTTTTCTTCACTATCCTATCTACCTTAGATTCCACTTTCAAGGAACTATGAACCTGCACTCCAAGGTCTCTTTGTTCAGTAACACTCCCCAGGACCCTACCATTAAGTGTATAAGTCCTGCCCTGATTTGATGGCCTTAAGGGTGATGGGTGAGCAGAGATTAGGGTTTGTAAGCAAATGATTCAGAGTTTCTGGGGATACCATGTGTTGGCCAGAAAGAGTTAACACCTCGCAACAATGGAGACAGGTCTTTATCGAGATCAGAGATTTGAATTGAGGATGTGGGGAATGAGAGAATGGGAAAGTTGCAGGGTTAGCTTCTCCTTTCAGATGGTTAGTTGCAGCATATTCTGGAAAACAATAGGGTGGAACAGTAAATACCCAGGCTTCATAGAACAAGCTTGGCTATAAGCAACAGAAAACAAAAAAGGACACTTCCCTTTAATATAACTGGATTTGAAGCTCCTGGGAGTAAGTGAGGACTGCAGATGCCAAAAATGTCAGAGTCACAAAATGTGTCCTTGGAAAAGCACAGCAGATCAGGCAGCATCCGAGGGGCAGGAGAATCGATGTCTCTTCATCAGAAATGGGGAGGGGGAAGGGGGATAAGAGATAAATAAGAGAGTGGGGATGTGAGGGAAGGTAACTGGGGAGACAATAGATGGATGCAGATTGTGGGGTAATTGTGATGGGTCGATGAGGAGGGTGGAGCGGTTAAGTGGGAAGGAAGTGTGGGTGGCACGGTGGCCCAGTGGTTAGCACTGCTGCCTCACAGCACCAGAGTCTGGGGTTCAATTTCCGCCTCAGGCGATTGACTGTGTGGAGTTTGCACGTTCTAGTTAATGGGTCCCGAGGCAGAAGATGAGGCGTTCTTCCTCAAGTGGGCAGGTGGCATTGATTTGGCGGTGAAGGTGGCCCAGGACTTGCATGTCCTTGGGGGAGTTGAAGCGATCAGCCACAAGGTAGTGGGGTTGTTTGATGCGTGTGTCTCATTCCGGATTTGAAGCTCCTGCTCACGTATTTGCAAAAGTTATGAGCAGGTTTCATGTTGGCTTGGAATGTAAGGCTGATGAAGACAGCGGGAAATCAATTTTTGTTGATTTCTATACAATCTGGATGATTGAAATCTGACACAACCCAACCAGGCTGGCAGCAGCTAATCCATATGATTTTCTGTTAATTTGCCAATTATTCATAGCTTATAGATCTTTCATCCCACTGATAGCTCTTTGCAAAGGATGAAGGTCTGAGTAAAGAGATAAAATAAATAGACAGGAAACTTGAACTAGAAATTTGAGTTTGTCGGAAAGTGATAAAGCAGTCTGGAATCTGAGCTCGATCATTGCTGCTGTCCAAACATATCAAATTAGTGGGTACCACATTGTGTCAAACCTTAAGGATTGACATAGTCTGCATTAACAGCTAAAAAATAAAGAGTTGTAGGTATTTTTGACAGTATAGTGTGCAGAGGAAACACTCAAGGAGGTCATACAAATATAAATATTTTTAATAAAACTGTTCAGCGATGTTATTGCACACCTCTGGAGCAGTGGGACTTGAACCTGAGCCTCCTGGCTTAGGGGTGGGGACACTACCACCTTGCTACAACAGCCTTCATGTAATATGTGTTCAAATCCTCATAATTAACAACCCCAGCTTCCCAAATTTTCCAGCCTATAAACCACAAAGGATTTTCTATTCTCCTAACTGATTTAATTAGTATCTCTCTGTTTAGTTAATTAGCAACTTTGAAAGTCCTAACCTAGAAATTGGAGTCAAAAAGTGTGAAGCTGAAAAAACACAGCAGGTCAGGTCAGCCGAGAATTTGTTAAGCGAGTGGAGATGACTCTTCATTGTCAAGGATCCTCCTGACTCCATGGCTTGATTGTTCTCCTGGCCTGTATTACTCCCATTGGTGAACAGCGAAGGGGAACACCTACCACTCTCTGTATAAAAACCTTGCCCCTCATATTGTCTTTGAACTTTCCCCTCTCACCTTAAAATGCATGCCCTCTAATATTAGACACTTCAACTCTGGGAAAAAAATTCTGACTGTCAATCCTAGCTATGTATCTCATAATTTTATAAACTTCTATCAGGTCTCCCCTCAGCCTCCACCACTCCAGAGAAAACAACCCAAGTTTTTCTAGCCTCTCTTTATAGCTCATACCCTCTAATCCCGGCAGCGTTCTGGTAAACCTCTTCTGCACCTTTTCCAAAGCCTTCACATCCTTTCTTGTGTGTGGCATGAAGAGACCGGTGTTCTAAGCAGGCTTTGAGGCCTAAGTTGTCTGCCTGGTTATGGGATTCATCTGCCAGCCAACCCAGAGAGGGATTGGTCCATCAGTTTATATTTCAAGTATTTTGAAGGTTGCGAGACCCCCATCTCTCTTTCTTCTCTGAAACAGCAGGCCAGAGATTGCCCGATAGATAATTAACCTGTTTGGGGATATTTTCACACACATCTGGAGTCGGTGGCATTGATGCCTGGTGCTTCTTGCCCAGACAGCGACACTACCACTGACCACCTTTAGATATTTTTAATCAACAAACTCAGATATTATGTTAGGTGTCTGGGACAGATAGGAGTTGAAGCCACCCCTTCTAGTTCATAGGTAGGGACACTACGACTGCACTACAACAGCTCTAGATTCTCCGACAGGTCCTGCAGCTGAATCAAGTGCACTTTCTGGCCTTGAGGACCATTAGTTGCTATTACTGCCACTTCCAGTGGGATGCCAGCACCAGAAACATACTCCCCTCCCGTTCTGATCAGAGTTCCATAGAGACCATTCCTTCTGGGACACCCGGGTCCATTCCTCTTCCACTCCCAACACCCCCCAACATGGCAACTAACCATACAGAAGGTGTACTACCAGTCCATTTACCTCCTCCCTCCTCACCATCCAAGGCCCCAGACTCACCTTCTAGTTGGAGCAGTGATTTATCTGCACTTCACACTATCTAGTTTACTACATTCACTGCCCACAATGTGGCCTCCTCTATGTTAGAGAGACGAAATGCAGATGAGGTGACCGCTTTACAGAACACCTACATTCTGTCTGTAAAAATGACCCTGAGTTTCCAGTTGCCTGCCACTTTAACACACCACCCTGTTCCCTGGCCAAGCTCTCTGTCTTGGGGGCTTGCTGCTGTGCTCCAGGGAAGCTCAGCATAAGCTAGAAGCACAGCACCTCATTTTTCCACTTGGGGACCCTGCAGCTTTCAGGTCTCAATGTACAGTTCAATAATTCTTTTCCTTCTGTTTATCTGTGTCCTTGCCCCCAACCCCCCACAACACCCATGGCCCTGCCATGACATGCGGTGCTTTCAGCACAGCCAGAGTCACCTACTCATGGTTCCAATTATCAGCTTTTCTCCTTCCCTAACTTACTATAAATTATCCCTTTATCTGGCAAATTTTCTTTCTTTCTCTCTGGACTCCATACCCACCTACCAGCTTATTCCTTATTCCCTTCACCCATCATCAGCACATACCACCTTTTCAGAGCTCCTGTCAGTTCTGAAGGAGAGTCACTGGACTGTAAGGGTCAACTCTGTTTTTCTCTCCAAAGATGCTGCCAGACCTGTTGAATTTCTCCAACAGTTTCTGTTTTTGTTCCTGGCCACTAATTTCCAATCCAGGCAAAACTGATTCAGGCGGCTCCTCAGAATTCATAGCTACACTTAATCCCATTATCCAGAAGCAGAAATCGGTAAAAGAGATGAATGAGGCACTGTGGTCTGATAGTGCATCTTATATTCCTCAAAATGGAGTGCATCTGTGACCAGCACTCTCGCTTCCCAGGATTATAAGTTTTTGTAAACTGGACTGCTCCCCTGGGGAGAGTCCCAAACCGAAAGGGAAATCCTACCTCTGTGGACCATAAGCCATTCAAGTGATCAAGAAGATCAATCGCCATGACGGTGGAGGAACCTTAAGGTACTTACAGCAACATTGAACGTTTAGATTCATAGAGTCGCAGAGGTGTACTGCTCTGAAACAGACCCTTCAGTCCAACCACATATCCCACGTGCCGACCACATATCCCAACCTAATCTAACAAGCACTTGGTCCACATCCTTCCAAACCCTTCCTATTCATATACAACAGGATCTGGACCAGATGGGCCAATGGGCTGAGAAGTGGCAGATGGAGTTTAATTCAGATAAATGCGAGGTGCTGCATTTTGGGAAAGAAAGTCTTAGCAGGATTTATACACTTAATGGTCAGGTGCCTTTTAAATGTTGTAATTGTACTAGCCTCCACCACATCCTCTGGCAGCTCATTCCATACACACACCACCCTTTGTGTGAAAACGTTGCTCCTTAGGTCCCCTGTATATCTTTCCCCACTCATCCTAAACCTATGCCCTCTAGTTCTGGACTCCCCCACGCCAAGGAAAAGACTTTGTCTATTTATCCTATCCATGCCCCTCATGATTTTATAAATCTCTATCAGGTCACTCCTCTGCCTTCGACGTGACAGGGAAAACAGCCCCAGCCTATTCAGCCTCTCACTTTAGCTCAAATCCTCCAACTCTGGCAACATCTTTGCAAATCTTTTCTGAAGCTTTCAAGTTTCACAACATCCTTCAGATTCGAAGGAGACCAGAACTGCACGCAATATTCCAAAAGTGGCCTAACCAACGTCCTGTACAGTTGCAACATGACCTCCCAACTCCTATACTCTATGCTCTAACCAATAAAGGAAAGCATACCAAATGCCTTCTTCACTATCCTATCTACCTGTGACTCTACTTTCAAAGAGCTACAAACCTGCACTCCAAGGTCTGTTTATTCAGCAACACTCCCTTGGACCTGACCATTAAGTGTATAAGTCCTGCTAAGATTTTCTTTCCCAAAATGCAGCACCTCGCATTTATCCGAATTAAACTCCATCTGCCACTTCTCAGCCCATTGGCCCATCTGGTCCAGATCCTGTTGTAATCGGAGGTAATCTTCTTCGCTGTCCACTACACCTCCAATTTTGGTGTCATCTGCCTGCTCTGCCCTCATCAATCCACTTTGTTACTTTTTCAAAAAACTCAATCAAGTTTGTGAGACATGATTTCCCACGCACAAAACCATGTTGACTATCCCTAATCAGTCTTTGCCTTTCCAAATACACATACATCCTGTCCCTCAGGATTCCCTCCAACAACATGCCCACCACCGACATCAATCTCACTGGTCTATAGTTCCCTGGCTTGTCCTTACCACCTTTCTTAAACAGTGGCACCATGTTAGCCAACCTCCACTTTTCTGGTACCTCACCTGTGACTATCGATGATACAAATATCTCTGCAAGGGGTCCAGCAATCACTTCCTTAGCTTTGCACAGATTTCTAGGGTACACCTGATCAGGTCCTGGGGACTTATCCATCTTTATGCTTTTCAAGACATTCAGCACTTCCTTCTCTGTAATATGGACATTTTCCAAGATGTTATAATCTATTTCCCCACATTCTATATCTTCCTTGTCCTTCTCCACAGTAAATACTGATGCAAAATACTCGTTTAGTATCTCCTCCATCTCCTGTGGCTTCACACAAAGGCTGCCATGCTGATCTTTGAGGGGCCCAAATCGCTCCCTAGTTACCCTTTTGTACTTAATGTATTTGTAAAAGCCCTTTAGATTCTTCTTAACCCTATTTGCCAAAGCTATCTCATGTTCCCTTTTTGTCCTCCAGATTTCCCTCTTAAGTGTACTCCTACTGCCTTTGTACTGTTCTAAGGATTCACTCAATCTATCCTGTCTATACCTGACATATGCTTTCTTCTTTTTCTTAACCAAACCCTCAATTTCTCTAGTCATCCAGCATTCCCTGCACCTACCCACCTTTCCTTTCACCCTGACAGGAATATACTGTCTCTGGACTCTGGTTATCTCATTTCTGAAGGCTTCCCATTTTCCAGCCATCCCTTTACCTATGAACATCTGCCCACAATCAGCTTTTGTCATTTCTTGCCTAATATCCTCAAAATTGCCTTCTTCCAATTTAGAACTTCAACTGTTTGATCTGGTCTATCCTTTTCCATCACTATTTTAAAACTAACAGAATTATGGTCACTGTCCACAAAGTGCTCCCCCACTGACACCTCAGTCACCTGCCCTGCCTTACTTCCTAAGAGTAGGTCAAGTTTTGCACCTTCTCTAGTAGGTACGTCCACATACTGAATCAGAAAATTTTCTTGTACACACTGAACAAATTCCTTTTCAACTAAACCCTTAACACCAGTCCCAGTCTATATTTGGAAAGTTGACTCCTCTACCATTACCACCTTATTAATCTTATAAATAAATTAAATCTCCTTACAAATTTGTTACTCAATCTTCCACTGACTATTAGGGGGTCTATAATCCAATCCTAATTAGGTGATCATCCCTTTCTTATTTCTCAGTTCTACCCAAATATTTCTGGTAAAATCCTCCCTAAGTACAGCTGTAATGCTATCCCTTATCAAAAGTGCCACTCCTCCTCCTGTTTTGCCTCTCTTTCCATCCTTCCGATAGCATTTGTACCCTGGAACATTCAGCTGCCAGTCCTGTCCATCCCTGAGCCATGTTTCTTTATTTATTTAGTTATATTAGATGTTTTATAAAAATGGTCACATAGGCAACAGATAAGTGTGATGTAAGTTCAGTAGCTGTCTAGAGAGAGCAACCGAAAGAAAGATCCTGGACTGTTGCACCTCATGTGGGTGTCAGGGAAATTTCAAAGCAATGAGCTTCTTAAGGGACAAATGCACTAAAAACTCCTGGGCATTACTTCAGACTGTGGACATGTTGGAAGAGAAACAACTCAGAGCAAGAGACATGCTCTGTGTCTCTCCCTTTAAGATATACAAGGGGTTAACAAGCCATACCAACTCTGGTCTGTGTGTGCTGGTTGGAAAGTAGTGTTGTAGTTAATGGAGGTGCTCATGTGCTGTCGACTGTGTTTGAATGCTAGTGCGCTGTAAAGGTCACAGTCAGAGAATCACCCACTATGTACCCCTGCATTGCAGGTTAAGGAGTCTCTCACCCCCAAGTGCTTTGAAGCCAACTAGCCAATCAAAATGAAACAGGACAAATTAATTTCTATTTACCTGTCAGGTTAAAAATTCCAAAGTTGACTGTTTAACAATCAATGTTCCACAATCTTCTCCTCATAAATGATTCAGTGACTAAACCATATATATTTTTCTTTCGACTCATCTCTCACTTTAATCTGCTTGCATATGTTGCGTTATTTCCTTGTGCACTTACTAATGAATCAACTCATTATTTTATTAACTCAAGAAAGCCTAGATAAATTAGGATTTTTAAATACAATTTCTTTGTCCTGGGAGAAAGATATCCACAATTTGGAAGCAGGAAGGGTATTCTTTGAGAATTAACCTTGTATGTCCTACTGACTGGTCATAAAGTATTTAGTGTGTGTATTTATCCCAGTGCAGCTGATGCAATGTTACTGCAAACTGTAGGAGTCAGCTGGGCTTCAGTGGCAGCATTCTCATTCCTGAATCAAATGGCTACAGGTTCAGGATCAGATTCCACAAACATAAACAGGCCATTCTGTCCTATTCTATGTGCCACAGAGTCCATGTAAATACTCCACCTTCACCCAGCCAATATTTAACCCTTGATTTTCCAAAGCAACATATCACTAGATCATGAGACCCAAATAACATTCTGGGGATCCAAGTTTGGATCTTGGCATGGCAGATGGTGGAATTTGAATTCCAATAAAACAAATCTGAAATTAGGAGTCTAAAGATGACCATGAAATCATTGTCAATCGTCAGGAAAACTTACCTGGTTCACTAACGTTCTTCAAGGAACAAAATTGCTGTCTTTACAAAATGAAGGAGAGCAAGATAGTGGACAAAGACACATCCCCCCCTGTTTGGTTTGCGCAGAATGCCAGCAGCGTGATGTCACCTACCAAGACAGCCCCAGATACACCTGTTCCCTCAGTCACCGGTGCTGACATCAGATCTGCCCTCTTGGGAGTCAGCCCAAGGAAAACAACGGGCCCGGATGGTATCCCTGGCTGAGCACTGAGATCCTATATAGACCAACTGGCGGAGGTATTCACTGACAGCTTCAATCTCTCCCTCCTACAAGCCGAAGTCCCCACCTACTTCAAGAAGACCACCATCATCCCCGTACCAAAGAAAGCATATACAATGTGCCTTAATGACCACCTTAATGACCAGTGGCTCTGACCTCAATAATTATGAAGTGCTTTGACAGGCTGGTCATGGCCCACATCAACTCCAGTCTCCCAACCTGACTCAATCCCCTGCAATTTGCCTACTGATGTAACAGGTACACAGTGGATGCCATTTCCCTTGCCTCGCACTCATCCCTGGAACATCTGAACAACAAGATGTCAGATGTGCCATCTTTGTCAGACTCCTATTCATTGACAACAGGTCTGCATTCAACATCATTATCCCCTCCTAACTGATCCCAAAACTCAGACTTAGGTCTCGGTTCCACTTTCTGGAACTGGATCCTCAGCTTCCTGACCCACAGGCCACATTCAGTGAAGATAGACAACTACACCTCCTCCACGATAACTCTCAACACTAGAACTTCCCTAGAATGTGTCCTCAGCCCCCTGTACACTAACGACTGTGTAGCCAAATTCCAAATGAACGCCATCTATACGTTTGCTAATGACACCACTGTAGCTGGATGGATATCAAACAACGATGAGTCAGAATACAGAAAGGAGATAGAAAGCTTGGTGATGTGATGCAGTGAGAACAACCTCTCTCTCAATGCCAGAAAAACTAAAGAACTGATCATTGACTTCAAAAGCAAAGGAGAACACAGCCCCCATCTACATCAATGGAGCGGAGGTTGAGAGTTGACAGCGTCAAGTTCCTTGGAGTGATGATAACCGACAACCTGTCCTGGACCTCCCCCATGTAGATGCAATGGTCAAGAAGGCACAACCATGCCTCTTTGTCCTCAAGTGGCTCAGGAAATTTGGCATGTCCATAAGGACCCTCAGCAACTTCAACAGATGCACCACTGAAAGCAATATATCCAGGTTCAATGGCCTGGTACGGCAACTGCTCTGCCCAGGATCGCAAGAAACTACAGAAGGTTGTGTGCACAGCCCAGACCATCACAAAAGCCAACCTCCCATCCATGGACTCCATTTACACTTCTTGTTGCTGTGGAAAGGCTGCCAACATCATCAAAGAGCCTTCCCAACTCGGTAATGCTCTTCTACAGCTTCTTCCTGGCAGAAGATACAGAAGCTTGAACACATGCACTAACAGGTTCAGGAACAGCTTCCTCCCTGCCGTTATTAGATTTCTGAATGGATTGTTTAACTTCAAATAATGCTGGTCTTGTTAATGTTGATCTTGCTTTGCACACCTCCTGTGCAGTGTAACCGGTCTGCCTCACTCTGTCTAAGCACCTTATGATCTGTATGTTCTTGCTTACTATGATCTGCCTGGACTGCATGCACACAAAACCTTTCACTGTACTCAGGTAGATGTGACTCCAGGAAATCAAATCAAATCAAAGTCTGGCCTCCATGTGATTCCACACCCACAGTAATGTGATTAACTCCCTCTGGGCATTTCGGGATGGACAATAAATGCTGATCAGGCCAGCACTGTCTACATAGCTTGAATGAATAAAAGCAAAGCAACAAATGCAGGTTAACCACTTGTATATGCCTGTCTTTTCTGTGCACACATTAGTTGCTGCTTTTATTCCAATACAAGCCAAAGTTCAACTTGTTGTAGAGCCCTTTGGGATGATTGAAGGATGTGGATGGTGCCATAGAAATACAGATCTTTCTTTTAGAATGTAATGTAACAAAAGGGAAATATCCCAGTACATGTCTCCTGACCTTATTGGAGAAAGCCTAAGAGCAGGGGGAAGGGTTGGAGGATGGCAAGAATACCCAGAACTCATGGTCCACGCCACAATGTCCAGGCTCACAGAGTGGTGCTGAGCCCCCATGTGCCAAACAATGCAGCCACATCTGTTGATAACCTGGAACAGGAAACCTTGGATCCATCAGTGCTTCACTCTCTGACCCAACTTGCTCAGTGAGTGTGGTGTCAGACTGTGGTCTGTGCAGTCACCCTGTAATGCCTCCCTACTAAGGTACTGCCACACGATACACACTAGAGCAGAGGCAAGTCAGCTAGTGTCTTGTGGAGATATGTGGGTGGCCAAGGCATCAGTTTGAAATATTGTTCCCTCCTGTATTGCAGCTCATGATAAAGAGAATGTCTGCTTTCAGCCGCCTGTGTCATAATCAGCATGTCAGCCTAGATGCAGCACAGAGAATGGAAACAGTTAGGTTAAAAAGCAGTGGTACAGCAGTGAGTCACTGTGTGCTCCTGTCGATCAGTGAGTGTTGCTCACTGTTCTAAGACAGGCACTTACTGGCAGGGAGTCATGCTGCAACACTGAGGCGTTGCCACCCCCCAGGACCTACTTGCAGCCAGGGATCTCTGCTAGAGCTGAATATGCGGCCATGCACAGTGGTTCTGGGGAGGACCGCAGCACAACTCATGGCCTGACTTTGTCCAAGCAGAGGATGAACACTAGTCTACTCCAGCACTGGTACTAACCCTCAGGAATGTGCCAGTGATACTCTGCAAATTAAAGATTAATCTCACGGACATTCCGGTGAGATGAAAATCATTTTCTCACTCACTTCCAGCTGTCCAGAATTGTGACAAGCCATCGGGCAAACCTTTGCCCACTGTGACCCCATTTTTGAGGCTTGAATATTGTCACATTCACTTAGTGAGACCTGAGACAGCAGGAAGATGATTGGACAGCTTTGAATATCTGGATCAGAGCTCCATGGAGGTCATTTCTGCCCCAAAGATTGAGGACTTGGCATAGAGTAGGGGAAAAGGAAGCAATGATACCTCACTGTACATACTCCAACGACACGGGTGTTCGAAGTTTGCACTCACGCCAATTGGCATGCCCCATGCATTAGCTTTCACTTTCTGGAAAGTGGTGCCACATATGGACCTTGGAACACTCAGCATCAACCTAGGCATCAGTAACAGCAACAACACATTCTGAGCAGTCAATCCTGCAAAACCTTCCCAACCTCTCGGGAACAATGTCAAAAGCAATGGGCCTTGACAACATTATGGCTGCAGTTCTTAAGGCTTGTGCCCCAGAACTAGCTATGTCCCTTCCTGTCCAACCAGTACACTTGACCCAGCAATGTGGACAATTGCCTGGGCACATCATGTACACAAAAAAAAACCAGGATAAATCCATCACAGCCAAATACCGTCTCATCTGCCTATTCTTAAACATAAGCAAAGTGATGCAAGGTGTCGTCCAGCAGCACTTACTTGGTGGAATCATAACGAACATGAAATAAAACGGTGGCAGTCATTGGAGACACACCATGTCAGACCAAGGGCGTCGTTCCAGGAGTTCCTTGGGGTTCTGGAGTCACAGAGAGATTTACAGCACAGAAGAAAGGCCCTTCAGCCCATTGTGTTCATGCCAGTCAAAAACAACCAGCTCCTATTCTAATCCCAAAGTCCAGAACTTGACCCATGGCCTTATATTGCTTGGCATAAGAAATATACAGCTAAACATGTTCAAAGGAAATCTGCCTCCACCGCCCTTACAGGCAGCGAACTCCAGATTCCCACTACCCTCTGGGTGATAATGTTTTCCCTTATATCTCCTCTTCCTGTTCCTTACTTTAAATCTTTGCGCCCTAGTCATTGATCCATCAAGGAGAAAAGCTCCTTCCTGTCCATCTATATCTTTCTCAATCTCATCTGCACCAAGGAAAACAACCCCAATATGTCCAATCTCTCTTCATAATTGAAACTCTTCAGTGCCGGCAATATTTTTTAGATTAGATTACATTACAGTGTGGAAACAGGCCCTTCGGCCTAACAAGTCCACACCGACCCGCCGAAGCGCAACCCACCCATACCCCGACATTTACCCCTTACCTAACACTACGGGCAATTTAGCATGGCCAATTCACCTGACCTGCACATCTTTGGACTGCGGGAGGAAACCGGAGCACCCAGAGGAAACCCACGCAGACACGGGGAGAACGTGCAAACTCCACACAGTCAGTCGCCTGAGGCGGGAATTGAACCCAGGTCTCTGGCGCTGTGAGGCAGCAGTGCTAACCACTGTGCCACCGTGCCGCCCACAAATATGCTGGTAAATTTCCTCAGCGGCCTCTCCAGTGCAATCACACCCCTCCCACAATGTGGTTTCCAGCACTGCACACAATAGCTGTGGCCTAACCAGTATTTTATACAGTTCCAGCATAACCTCCCTGCTCTTAAATTCTATGCCTCAACTATTAAAGGTAAGCATCGCATACGTCTTCTTAATGTCCTAGTCCAAAGCATCTTTAGCTTATTCATTAAAATAACCTTCTCCCCATCATAGAGACAGATACTTCCCAACTCCCCAGACATTGAAACAGACCGTGCCCATGTGCAGCAAAACCTCATGTTTGGGCTGACAATTGACAAATTATATTCATTCTACACATCTGGACAATGATCAACTCCAATAAGAGCATCTAACCATCTTCAATTGACATTCATCACCATCACTCTGAAGTATCACTGACTAGAAATCTAACCAAACCAGCCAAATAAATACTATGGTTACTAAAGCACGCCCAACACTGGGAATTCTGCGTGTGTAACTCACCTCCTAACACCCCCTCAGCTTTTCAACCATTTCCAAGGCACAAGCTAGGAGTGTGTTGGAATATTCCCATGAGATATCACCAACATCTGAAGACTCCCTTGCAAATCACTTACCATTCTGATTTGGAATGATATCATGGTTGTTTTACTGATGTTTGGTCAAAGTCCAAGAACTGCCTTTCTGACAGTATTGTGGATATATCTACACCACATGGACTGCAGTAGCTCAAGGAGGCTGCTCACTGCCACCTTGTCAAGAGTAAAACAAAAAAGACATGGTTTCAAAGGTTATGGAGTAGGCAGAAAAATGGGGCTGAGAAACATATCAGCCATGATTGAATGGTGGAGCTGACCTGATGGACTTAATAGATTAATTCTTACAGCTTATACTACTGATGGATTCAAATTCTGGTGTTACCAGCCTAGTTCACATTCCAAGAATGAACAAAAAAAACACACCCCATGATACTTGAAGCACCAGCAATGTATGTTTAATGCTTGCAGCATAAGTTTTTTTGATTAGATTACATTACAGTGTGGAAACAGGCCCTTCAGCCCAACAAAACACTACGGGCAATTTAGCATGGCCAATTCATCTTTGGATTGTGGGAGGAAACCGGAGCACCCGGAGGAAACCCACGCAGACACTGGGAGAACGTGCAAACTCCACACAGTCAGTCGCCTGAGGCGGGAATTGAACCCGGGTCTCCGGCGCTGTGAGGCAGCAGTGCTAACCACTGTGCTACCGTGCCGCCCATGGTGTTTTGTCACATCTTCATTCTGTTTCTAACTATGAGTCAATCTTTCATCTCCCAAGAGCTTTCCTCCCTTTAAAAGTGCGAATGATGATTGCTTTAAAACAGGGACAGTGGTTCCCTGTGGAACAATCACTGTCCTGCATCAATACAGGCTGGTGGTAGTATATCACAGTGATTATCAGAGACCTACTTGCTTCATAAAGGACACTGTATTACAGGGGTCCAAAAGGAGACAAGGTGAGGCACAATACCTATCAGATTCTTATTGACAGGCCATGAAAGGGTCAAAACTGTTAGAATCATAGATTCCCCATATTGCGGAAGCAGGCCATTCAGCCCAGCGAGTCCACACTGACCTTCTGAAGAGCATCCACCCAGACCAAACAACCCTGCATTCTCCTTGGTTAAACCATCTAGCCTGCACACCACAGAGCAATTTAGCATGGCCAGTCCACTAACTGGCATATCTTTGGACTGTGGGAAGAAACATGAACACCCAGAGGAAACCCACACAGACACAGAGAGAATGTGCAAACTCCACACAGTCGCCCGAAGGTGGGATCCAACCCAGGTCCCTGGAGCTGTGAGGTAGTAGTGCTAACCACTGAGCCACCATGCCACTATAGTCTCAGCCTTCTAATGCATGCGGAGCAGGAGTCAAATATATCCCACTCTGCTCTGAGGCCTTGAGTTTCTCTTGAAGGCTACTTTCTCAATTCAGGGACCACCTTTTGGTTTTGCTGGGGTTTCTTTCTCATTCTTACTAACTTCTTCATTAGGTGCCACAGTTTTGTATTGACAATAACTTCTGTACTGGTTTTGACAGGTGTAGGGGTTTAGGACTCACACTGTGGCAAAATTAGAAGAATTCATCAAGATCCTCAATAATCAATAAATGTCCGATAAACTTAAAACTACAACACATAAGGGAAGCATTCATTTCCCAGATGTCACAGTATTGAAACCGGCACAAGACATCAGGCATAAGTTATCAACAATGTTTTTAAAGAACTAATACACTTCTATACCATGATCCTAACCAAACAGAGTGTTAAGGTCACAACTAAACTGTTGCATTCTTATCTCTAATACAGTCACTGACCCTTAAATAATTCACATTATGTGAGATGTTTTGAGATAACACATTAATTCAAATCTTTAAAAAATAAAACTTCAACATTACATTATTTCAGTGAGGCCGAATTCATTCCAATAACATCCATAGCATTCCCCCCTTAGAGTAGTTCCTGAACTCCTGCAGCCTTAAGCTGGAGCCTCCACATTCACTTTAAAGCAGTTCAGCACCTTAGTTCTCTTGGTTTTGCACTTAGCTAAAAATTCCTTTGTTGAATGATTTAAAAGTGCTCTCCGTTGTGCAGTCTCCTCGCTGCAGGCCCTCTCTCTATTGGTAAAGTCTTTTACCTTTTTCTGAAGCCCCTCTCACCACTTATAGCCTCCATTCATGGGCAATTAGGGATGGACAATAAATGTTACCATTGTCCCATTAAAGAAAAAAATAGTAGTATCTCTTACTTGTATAAATGCAAGCTTCTCCCTCTTCTGTGAAAGGTCAGTGAGATTAACCAGGCACATCTCAAAGAATTTAATTTCCTTTTCCAGCTTTCGGATGTGGCTGTCGATAGCAGCTGTCACACGGCTCTGCTCCTTATCCAGACAGTGGAAAACATCCCGCTCTTCATTTTCAATGTGTTTCCTCAATGCATCATACTTCTCCTTCACTTCTCTCTTTGTTTCTGTTATCAGACTCTAAAGAGACAGATTAGAAATAGGCCTACACCATCAGTGCTTCATTCAGAAGCTCATTGATGATCTCATCTAGTATGGTGATGAAACGACTGAAAATGAATCTTCCAGCTCAGTGGGCAAACCTACATCTAGAACTTCAACCTGAGCTACAAGTCCTCTCAAAACTCGCTAACAGATTATATATTTCATTATTTAATGGCCAGTATATGTCAATAATAAACCACTTAGCTCTACTGCAAGTACCAGACCTTTTAATGAAAGGGGCATATCTGATGGTTCTCATCTGAAAGTTTAATCTTTCCTTTCCCAACTTGCTGGCTTATTCCAATTACCAAGCACAAACAGCCATCCTTCACGTGTAAACCTTGGCACAGCTAGGAGGCTATTTGACTTGAACAAGCATCACAACCAACCCCAGCTGAAAATAATTTGAGCTAATGGACCTGTACTCAGGATGAATCATCAGATAGAATTTGCGAGACTATGACAAATCAGAAATTTAACCTTGGTAGCCATGACAACAGACTTTCTAAGGTTCCGAGCTCACTTCTTAAAGACAAAAGGGAAAATAAATACAGAGCCCAAGTGGGAGAGTTAAGAAAGGGGAATCAAAGAACCAAAGAACTCAATGGGGAGCATCAGGTACAATTCCAGCCTCGGGTGATTGTTTGTGTGAAGCTTGCACATTCTCCATGTATCTGCGTGGGCTTCCTCCCACAGTCCAAAGATGTGCAGATTAGGGTGGATTGGCCATGCTAAACTGCAAATCATGTTCAGGAATGTGCAGGTGTAATGGGAATCAGATAGAGGGCTGGGGCTGGGGCTGGAGGGCATGCTCTTCAGAGGGTCAGTGCCAACCTGATGGGCCAAATGTCCTCCTTCTGCACTGTAGGGATTCTATGAAAGGTGCTTCAGGGGGGACTTTCGCTAAGTGTGACCCTGGTGTGTGAATACAGTTGTAAGAAAGACCAAGAAGAGGGGCTGGAGCTTTATGAGGTTTTAAACAAACAGGTGAATATTTCAAACATTTGGAGTCTTTTGGAGGAGCATAATCAGATGAGTGGAAATTGAAGGAGGGAGAAACAGAGGACAGCACTAGAGTTATCAACAGTGGAAATGAAAAAGTCCGAGATTGCAGATAGACTGAGGTCAGTGAGGAACCTTCTAAAAGATACGGAGTAGAAAGTTCACATGTCGAACTGGAGACCACTTCCGGGAATGGTCTGGATTAAAGCTTAACACAATTGGAGCTCATCTCAAAGATTTTACATTTTTTAATGTTGCCTTTCAGCATCCCTAGGGAGTCAGAGCTTCCAAAGAGGGCAAGGGGCTCAAGGGACAGAAACAGCTGGAAGAGAAAAACATTGAGCTTCTCACATTTTGTTTTTTTTTGGGGGGGGGGGGGGGTGGGAGCAGGGATGGACAGGTTTTGGAAATGGCAGAAGCTGGTGGGGGAACTGAAACTGTGCAGAGATTTAGATTACTTACAGTGTGGAAACATGCCCTTCGGCCCAACAAGTCCACATTGACCGTCCGAAGAGCAACCCACCCATACCCCTACATTTACCCCTTCACCTAACACTACGGGCAATTTAGCATGGCCAATTCACCTGACCTGCACATCTTTGGACTGTGGGAAGAAACCGGAGCACCCGGAGGAAACCCGCACAGACACAGAGAGAATGTGCAAACTCCACACAGACAGTTACCCGAGGCGGGAATTGAACCTGGGTCTCTGGCGCTGTGAGGCAGCAGTGCTAACCACTGTGCCACCGTGCCACCCCGTCCTGGTGGGAAAGGGGGATGAGGACAACAGGTTAAAATTCAGAATCCGAACCCACCTGAGTGGTCAGCTTCTGTGTGTGAAGGTCCTGGAGGGAAGACTGGATGGAAGCGACATTTCTCCGGATGCTCGTCAGATGATGCTCTAAGTTATCCTAACAATAGCAACAGACAGATAACCAAGTCAGCCTGCTGGCCTGCCCAGCAATGAAAGGGGTCAGAGGCGAGCAATTGTCAGCCACTTACCCTGAGCTCCTGCTCGCCCTCGCTGATGCTGCCAAAGTTGTGGCCCTTGTGTTTGCCGATCAGGGTACAGAGGGTGCACACACACACCTTGTCCTCCTTACAGTAAATATCCAGGAGCTTCTCGTGTTCAGCGCATCTCCAGACGGACAGATCAGCCGCTGTATCCACGAGGGGGTGGGTTTGGAAGACCCCGTTGGCAGTGTGCAGTTTTAGGTGAATGGGGCACATGGAGGCTTCACACTTCAGGCAGGTTTTCACAGCCTGACGCCGGCTGCGGCTGCAGTAGCTGCACAGGACGCTGTTCGGAGCCGCCGCTGCTGAAGCTGCTGCTGCGGCCGGGGCCACGGCCAGGTAATCCCCAGCTCCCTTGGCCAAGCGGAGCCTCCTAAAGCCGGGCACCTCGGCCCGGCACTCGGGGCAGCTCTGGGGAGAGCACTCCTCAATGCAGGCTCGGCAGTAACTGTGCTGGCACGCCAGGGTCACTGGGTCGGTGTAGACCTGCAGACAAATGGAGCAGGTCAACTCCTCGTCTAACCATGACTGGGATGAGGCTGTTGCCATGGTGGAGCCCCGAACACAACAGAAAGCAGAGGAAAAGTCTCTCTCTCTCTCATACACACCTCATCCAGACTGAGGCATCTCAGATCTCCTGCTGCAAAGCAGCCGATTATAAATTGTAAACATCAGCCATCGGCATCTCAGACTTCCACAGGCACCAAACTTGCACGTTTCCCTGTCTCCAAACCGCACCTCACTGCGCCAGCATCTCCTTCCCAGGAGCTCATGGGTGGGGTATTTGCTCCCCCTGGGTATACACAGCCCACCCCACAGGCCAGTAACTCACATGGAGGTTCCAATCAGTTCTACGACTCCAAAGACCAGGGGAAGGGTGCTCAGCACTGAGATGAAAAGATCATTCTTCTGAGGGAGGGTCACTCCAGCTCAAACGTTAACCCTGTCTTCTCTCCACAGAGGTTGCCAGACCTGCTGAGCTTTTCCAGCAAATGTTGTTCCTGTTTCTGAATTACAACATCTGCAGTTCTTTGCATTTTTAGGTAATTGTTCGCTCAGTCACAGAATCATACAGAAGAGGTCTTTTGTCCCATCAAGTCTATACTGCTCAAAATACACCACTAGGCCCACGTTCCAGCTCCAGCCTTGAGTGTTGTGACTCCTTCGCATGCTGATCCAAATACGACTCTCTACAATCCTCCCAGGCAGTGCATGCCAGATTGTCACCACCCTCTGGGTGAAAAATGCTTTCTTCAGTTCAGAAGAAGGATCACTGGGCCTGAAATGGGGCAGCACGGTGGCTCAGTGGTTAGCACTGCTGCTTCATAATGCCACCTAAGTGGAGTTTGCACATTCTCCTGATGTCTGCGTGGATTTCCTCCCACATTCCAAAGATGTGCAGATTATGTGGATTGGCTGAGCCAAATTTCCCATAGTGTCCAGGAATTATCCATTGTAAAAGTGGGGTTACGGCGATGGATTGGATGGGATACGCTTTGGAGGGTTGGTGTAGACCTAAAGGGTTGAATGGCCTACTTCCACAGTAGACATTCTGTGACTTTACATTAACTCTGCTTTCTCTCCACAGATGCCACCAGACCTGCTGAGTTTCTCCAGCAATTTTGGATTTTGCTAACATTTTCCTCAAAAATTGTGGATTCAAATTCCATGGCAAAGACTTGTACACGAGATAACAGGCTAACTGCTGCAACCAATTCCACTTTCAGAAGAAATGTTATTCCGTAGTTCCCGCGTTCATTTTCCACAATCAACATCAATTATTGCATGGCACCACATCAAGATCTCCCCCCCCACCCCTGTGTCCAGCCAACACCTCTCCCTCAATCAACACAATAACAGATATTATCCAATCATTACCGTATAAGAACTAGGAATATCTGCCCTTGAGCCTGCTCCACCATTCAATAAGATCATGGCTGATCTTTCCATGGACTCAGCTCCATGTAACTGCCTGGTCACTTTAATTCCTTTATTATCTATCTTTGTCTTAAAAACATTCAACACGGTAGCCTCAACCACATCATTGGGTAGGGAATGCCACAGATTCACTGTTCAAACAAGTTTCTCCTCAACTCAGTCCTAAATCTGCTCCCTCTTATTTTCAGGCTATGCCCCCTAGTTCTCGTTTCACCTGCCAGTGCAAACAACCTCCATGCTTCTATCTTATCTATTACCTTCATAATTTTATATGTTTCTATAAGATAACCCCTCATTCTTTTAAATTCCAATCAGTATAGTCCCAGTCTACTCAATCTCTCCTCATAAGTCAATCCTCTCAACTCCAGAATCAATCGTGTGAATCTCCTCCACACCCATCCAGCACCAGTACATTCTCTGTCAAGTAAGGAGGCAAAAACTGTACGCAGTACTCCAGGTGTATTCTCACCAGCACCTTGTACAGCTGCAGTGTCACCTCCCTATTTTTAAACTTCATCCCTCTAGCAATGAAGGACAATATTCCATTTGCCTTCTTAATACTGCATCTGCAGACCAACCTTCTGTGATTCATGCACAATGACACCCAGGTCCCTCTGCACAGCAGCAAGCTGCAATTTTTCACCATTTAAATAATAGTCTATTTTTCTGTTCGTCCTACCAAAATGGATAACTATATTTTAGGAAGTTAAAAATCATACAACACCAGGTTATAGTCCAACAGATTTAATTGGAAGCACACAAGCTTTCGGAGCGACACTCCTTCATCAGGTGATAGTGGAGGACATCCCTGGCGCTCCGAAAGCTAGTGTGCTTCCAATTAAACCTGTTGGACTATAACCTGGTGTTGTGTGATTTTTAACTTTGACTGTACGCAGTACTCCAGGTGTATTCTCACCAGCACCTTGTACAGCTGCAGTGTCACCTCCCTATTTTTAAACTTCATCCCTCTAGCAATGAAGGACAATATTCCATTTGCCTTCTTAATACTGCATCTGCAGACCAACCTTCTGTGATTCATGCACAATGACACCCAGGTCCCTCTGCACAGCAGCAAGCTGCAATTTTTCACCATTTAAATAATAGTCTATTTTTCTGTTTGTCCTACCAAAATGGATAACTATATTTTAGGAAGTTAAAAATCACACAACACCAGGTTATAGTCCAACAGATTTAATTGGAAGCACACTAGCTTTCGGAGCGACCCTCCGAAAGCTAGTGTGCATCCAATTAAACCTGTTGGACGATAACCTGGTGTTGTGTGATTTTTAACTTTGTACACCCCAGTCCAACACCGGCATCTCCAAATCATATATTTTAGGATGTACTGTATGCAAACTGGCCAGATTCCTCATGTTGTTATATTACAACAGTGACACCACCTCAAATGATTTCACTGGCTGCAGCGCACTTTAGGATTTCTTGAAATCATGAATGTTGCTTCATTAATTCAAGTCGGCCTTTCTTTCTACACAATCACCTCATTGAACACCTTCATTTTAAAGTCTTTTATCTCCTAACTTCCTTTCCAGAGTAAACAGCTCTGGCCACCAAAATCTTTCCTGATTGTTACTTTTCCCCAGTTCTAATGGCTATTGTAACACTAGAGAGGTATGACACAGACAAGGCCAAAGCTACCTGCTTGAATGGCACCTCATCCATATTTGTAAGCAGAGGTAACAGTGGCTACACGTTTACAAGGCATACTGCAGGATCTCACCAAAATGCTTTTGATAGCACTTTCCAAACCTATGACCACTACCATTTAGAAGGACAAAGGCAGGAGATGCATGGGAACACTACCACCTACGGGTCCCCCTTCAAGGCACTCAGCTTGGAAATATAATGCCATTTTTTCAGTATTCTTGGGTCAAAGTAGTTGAACTCCCTTCTTAAATGGCATTTTGGACCTCCCTACAACATGGACTGCAATGGTTCAAAAAGGTAGCTCAGCACCATCTGTCAATTAGGGATTTGTAACAAATAAAAATAGAAGTGGGATAGCCATTTCACCCCATGTGCCTTCTCTGCCAGTCACGAAGATCACGGCTGATCTGACTATGACATTAACACCACTCCCCTGACTGTTCCAATAATCTTTGATTCCCTTTGTAGATTAAAATCAATGCAACTCTGTTTTGAGTATATTCGATGACTCAATTCCCACTGTTGTCTGATGTAGAGTTTGACAATGATTAATGATCTACTGAAAGGCAACACCTTATTTCTAAATAGCGACTCCTAGTTTCAGATTCTTCCGTAAGGGGAAATATCCTGTCGACATCAAGGCCCTGCAGAACCCATTATTCTAACCTCCAGCGGATACAAGCGTAGCCTGTCCAAACCGATCTTACAAGTCAAACCTGCCCATCCCAGGTATTAGTCCTAACCTTCTCTGAACTACCTTCAATGCATTTAGATCCTTCTTTAAGTAAGGAGACCAATACATTAATTCACAATACTCCAAACATGGCCTCATTAATACCCGATACAGCTGAAGCTTAATCTCCCTACTGTTTTACTTGATTCTCCTCACAACAAACAATAATATTCTGTTAGCTTTCTGAATTACTTTTTTTCTTCTTGTTGGAATGTTCTTGTTCTGTTTATGACTTAAGGACCTGAACATCCATCTCAGAAATCTGCAACCTTTCGCCATTCAGATGTTATGTTTCTCTTTTATTCTTCCGACAAAGTGGACAATTTCACTTTCATTCCACATGATTTTCCATTTACCAGATCTTAGCACATTCATCTAACATATCGATGCATTTCTCTAACTTCCTTTTGTCCTCTTCACAATTTACTTTCCTATCTATCTATGTGTAGTCATTAGCCCATTTGGCAACCGTACCATCAGTCAGTGAAATAATTGCAAACAATTGAGGATCCAGCACTGATACCTGTTGCACACTACTAGTTATATCTTGCCAACCTGAAAATGACCCATTTATGTCCACGTTTTCTTCTTGTTAGCCATCCAATCTTCTCCCCATGCCAATACGTAACTCTATGCATCTTAAGTATTTATTTTAGAAATTACAGGGAACCTTATCAAATGCCTTCTAGAAATATAAGTACAGTCCACTCAACAGCCCTTCTTCATCCCCAACATATGTTCCTTCTTCAAAGAACTCCAATGAATCAGTCATACAAAAAAATCACTTCACAAACCATCTGACTCTAAATACCCTGTTAAAAAAAGTCCTTAACGACTGTCTCTTGATTAAAACTTAAAAATATAAAACATAGGTACTACGTTGGCCTGGAACAATGTTTTTGTAGAGCAGTAAAACTGTGCTATTTTCTGTATGTTGTTCAGATGTAAAGATGGCCTTTCGTGAAGTGATGTGCTCTTCCTGTCAGACATCAGAGATTAGAGAGAATTTCTATATTACTGATGATTATGTCTTCAGGAAGTGTGTTTGGTTGTTAATCCTATCAGATTGCATGGATTGGTTGGAGCGGTAGTTAGAGGCAATGAGGAACTTATAGTAGCGAGTGTGTGTGATGGATGACACTTATAGGAAGGGGAAAAAACTGCAGATACAGTCAGGTAGATGGGTTACCGCCGAGAAAGGTAGGAAATGGAGGCAGATAGTGCAGAAGTCTTCTGTGGCTCTCCCCCTCTCAAACAAGGATGCTGTTATGGAAAATGTAGGGGGTGATGGACTCTCAATGGAACGTAGCATGAACAGCCAAGTTTCTGATACCGAGACTGGCTCAAATGTAACGAGGCTTATGTCAGGTTCCAAGTGATCAATTGTGATAGGGTACTCTCTAGTCAGAGGGACAGACGGACATTTCTGCAG
The DNA here is from genome assembly GCF_004010195.1 of Chiloscyllium plagiosum. NCBI lineage: Eukaryota > Metazoa > Chordata > Chondrichthyes > Orectolobiformes > Hemiscylliidae > Chiloscyllium > Chiloscyllium plagiosum. The sequence goes on from NC_057740.1 coordinate 880,083, forward strand.
CCAACTGTGTGAAATCCAAATGGTGTGTTGCCTCCCTGGTGCCAGGATCAAGGATATCTTAGAGAGAGTGCAGAATGTTCTCAAAGTGAAGAGGAACCAGTAGGAGGGCATTGTACACATTGGAACTAATGACATAGAAATAGACAAGAATGAGATTCTGAAGGGAGAATATAGAAAGTTAGGCAGGAATTTAAAAAGGAGGTCCACGAGGGGTGTAATATCTGGATTACTCCTGGTGCTTGGAGCTAGTGAGAGTAGGAATACGAGGATAGAACAGATGAATGCGTGGCTGAGGAGCTGGTGCAGGGGAGAAGGGTTCATGTTTTTCGGATCATTGTACAAGAAGGATGGATTGCACCTTAGTTAGAAGGGGACTAATATACTGCTAGGGAGATTTTCTATAGTTGCTCAGGAGGATTTAAACTAGTAAGGTGGTGGTGGTGATGGTGGTGGTGGGTGGGATCCAGGGAAATTGTGAGGAAAGCGATCGATCTGAAACTGCTACAGTTGGGAAAAGGAACAAGTCAAATGCTCAGGGCAGGCAGGAACAAAGCAGAGAACGAGGTATATTAAACTGCATTTGTTTCAATGACAAGGCCTAACAGTGAAAGCAGATGAACTCAGAATAGTTAGGAACATGGGACTGGGATATCATAGCAATTACAGAGATGTGGTTCGGGGATGGACAGGACTGGCAGCTTCATGTTCCAGGATACAAGTGCTCTAGGAAGGATGGAAAGTGGGGGCAAAAGAGGAGGGGGAGTGTCACTTTGATAAGGGATAACATTATGGCTTTATTGAGGGAGGATATTCCTGGGAATATGTCCAAGGAAGTTATTTGTGTGGAATTGAGAAATAAGAAAGGGATGATTAACTAATAGTCAGCGGTAAGCTGAGAAACAAATTTGTAAGGAGATCTCAGTTATCTGTAGGAATAATAGAGTGGCTCTGGTAGGGGATTTTAACTTTCCAAACATAGACATAATGTTAAGGGTTTAGATGGAGAGGAATTTGTTCAGTGTGTACAAGAAAATTTTCTGATTCAGTATGTGAATCACCTACTAGAGAAGGTGCAAAACTTGACCTACTCTTGGGAAATAAGGCAGGGCAGGTGACTGAGGTGTCAGTGGGGGAGCACTTTGGGGCCAGTGATCATAATTCTACTAGTTTTAAAATAGAGGTGGAAAAGAATAGTCAGGATCTAAAACTTAAAGTTCTAAATTGGAGGAAGGTTCATTTTGATGGTATTAGGCAAGAACTTTCAAAAGCTGATTGAGGGCAGATGTTCACAGGTAAAGGGATGGCTGGAAAATAGGAAGATTTCAGAAATGAGATAATGAGAGTCCAGAGACAGTATGTTCCTGTTAGAGTGAAAGACAAGGCTAGTGGGTGTAGGGAATGCTGGATGAATTGAAGGTTTAGTCAAGAAAAAGAAGGAAACATATTTCAGGTATAGAAGCAAAGATCGAGCGAATCCTTAGGAAAATATAAATGTAATAGAAATATATTTCATAGAATCCTTACAGTGTGGAAACAGGCCATTTGGCCCAACAAGTCCACACTGACCCTTTGAAGAGTAACCCACCCAGATCCACTCCATTATCTTTTATTTACCCTTGACTAATGCATCTAACTTACACATCCCTGAACACTATGGGCAATTTAGCACAGCCAATTTACCTAACCTGCACATCTTTGGATTGTGGGAGGAAACTGGAGCACCCAGAGGAAACCCACGGAGACATGGAGAGAATGTACAAACTCCACACAGTTGCCCGAGTCTGAAATCGAACCCAGGTCAATGGCACTGTGAGGCAGTGGTGCTAACCACTGAGCAACCATGCTGCCCCAAGAGGGAAATCAGAGGGCAAAAAGGGGACTTGAGGTAGCTTTGGCAAATAGGGTTAAGGAGAATCCAAAGGGATTTTATAAATATATTAAGGACAAAAGAATAACTAGGGAGAGAATAGGACCCCTCAAAGATCAGCAAGGCAGCCTATGTGTGGAGCCACAACAGACAGGGGAGATACTAAACATGTATTTTGCACCAGTGTTTTCTGTGGAGAAGAGCATGGAAGATATAGAATGTGGGGACACCTTGAAGAATGTCCATATTACAGAGGCAGGGGTGCTGGATGTCTTAAAACGCACAAAGGTAGATAGATCCCCAACAGCTGATCAGGTGTACCCCAGAGGAAGTGATTGCTGGGCCCCTTGCTGAGATATTTGGATCATCAATAGTCACAGTTGAGGCGCTGGAAAACTGGAGGTTGGCTAACGTCGTGCCAATATTTAAGAAAGGTGGTAAGGACAAGCCAGGGAACTATAGACTGGTGAGCCTGTCATCGGTGGTGGACAAATTGTTGGAGGGAATCCTAAGGGGCAGGATATACATGTATTTGGAAAGGCAAGGACTGATTAGGGATAGTCAACATGGCTTTGTGCATGGAAAATCATGTCTCACGAACTTGATTGAGATTTTTTGAAGAAGCAACGAAGAGGATTGATGAGGGCAGAGTGGTGGATGTGATCTATTTGGACTTCAGTAAGGCGTTCATAGTAGACTGGTTAACAAGGTTAGATCTCATGGAATACAGAGAGAATTAGCCATTTAGATACAGAACTGGAAGACAGGTGATGGTGGCTTTTCAGACTGGAGGCCTGTGACCAGTGGAGTGCCACAAGGATTAGTGCTGGGTCCACTGCTTTTCATCATTTATATAAATGATTTGGATGTGAACATAGGAGGTATAGTTCATTCGTAAGTTTGCTGATGCCACCAAAATTGGACTTGTAGTGGACAGCGAAGAAGATTACCTTAGAGTATGACCGGATCTTGATCAGATGGTCAATTGGCTGAGGAGTGGTAGATGGAGTTTAATTTAGATAAATGTGAAGTGCTGCATTTTGGAAAGGCAAATCAGGGCAGGACTTAGACGGTCCTGGGGAGCGTCGCTGAACAACGGCGCCTTGGAGTGCAGGTTCATAGTTCCTTGAAAGTAGAGTTGCAGGTAGAGAGTGTAATGAAGAAGGCGTTTGGTATGCTTTCCTTTTTGGTCAGAGCATTGAGTATAGGGAGCTAGGAGGTCATGTTGCAGTTGTATAGGACATTGTTTAGGCCACTTTTGGAATGTTGTATTCAATTCTGGAATACAATTGGAAGGTTGTTGTGAAACTTGAAACTTGAAAGAGTTCAGAAAAGATTTCTAAGGATGTCGCCAAGGTTGGAGGATTTGAGCTTTAGGGAGAGGCTGTTTTCCTGAACCATCAGAGGCTGAGGGGTGACCTCATGGAAGTTCATAAAATCATGGGGGGACATGGATAGGATAAATAGAAAACACCTTTTCACTGGGGTGGAGGAGTCCAGAACTGGAGAGCATACGTTTAAGCTGAGAATGGAAAGATTTAAATGGGACCTAAAAGGCAACGTTTTCATGCAGAGGACATGTGTATAGAATGAGCTGCCAGAGGAAGTTTTGGAGGCTGGTGCAATTTGGGTGGGTACATGAATAGGAAAGGTTTGGAGGGATATGGGCCAAGTGCTGGCAAGTGGGACTAGATTAATTTGGGATATCTGGTTGGCATGGACGAGTTGGACCGAAGGGGTCTGTTTCCATGCTGTACATATCCAAGACTCTATGTCTCTAATTGTTTCTAACATCTTCCCCATTACAAGTGTTAAGCTAATCTCTGCAGTTTCGTACTTTCTGTCTCCCTTTCTGAATAAGTGAGTTCCACAAGGTTGCGTCCTCAACCCAACCATCCTCAGCTGCTTCATTAATGACCTTCCCTCCATCATAAGGTCAGAAGCAGGGACTCACAGTGATGTTTGCACAATGTTCATCATGTACTGAAGCAGCCCATGTTCAAATGCAACAAGATTTAGATAATATCCAGGCTTGGGCAAGTAACAGTCACATCACACAAATGCCAGGCAATAACCATCTCTAATAAGAGACAATCTGTCCATTGTCTCTTGGTGTTCAGTGGTGTTATCATCACTGAATCTTCCACTATTTACAGCCTAGGGGCTGCCATTGATCAGCAACTCAACTGGGTTCACTGTATAAGTACAGGGGCTACAAGAGCAGGTCCCGGCTAGGAATACTGTGGCAAGTAACTCATCTCCTGACTCCCCAAAGCCTGTCCACCGTCTCCAAGGTACAAGTTAGGAAAATGATGGAATACTCCCCACTTGCCTGGATGAGTACAGCTCCAGCAACATTCAAGAAGTATGACACCATCCAGAACAAAGACGACCACTTGATTGGCACCACATCCATAAGCATCCACTCCCTCCACCATGAACATTTAGTAGCAGCAGTGTGTACTAACTACATGATGCATGACAGAAATTCACCAAAGATCCTTAGACAGCACCTTCCAAACCCACAACCACTTCCACCTGAAAGGACAAGGGAACACCACATCTACCAGTTCCCCTCCAAGCCTTCACTGTCACTGGGTAAAAATCCTGGAATTCCCTCCCTACTTGTATTGTTGATCTACCTACAGTACATGGACTGCACAGGTTCAGGAAGGCAGCTCTCCACCACCTTGTCATCAGTAAGTAGGGGCAGGCAATAACTGCTAACCTGACCAGCAATGCCAGACACCATGAATGAATAAGTAAAAAAAGAGTTATTTCCCACTTTAATAGAACCTTCCTAATTCTAGGGACTTTTGAAAAATTAAAACAAATGCATCAATGATCTCACTGGCCACTTCCTTTCTGACCTTAGGATAAAGCCTAACATGACCCAGGCATTTATCAGACTGCAGTTCCAAGAACTTCATCAGTCCCACTTCCTTATGATTGTCATTTTCTTGAGCTCTTCCATCCCTTCCAATTACTGACTTGCAGCTATTTCAGCATGCTATTTGTATCTTTTACAATAAAGATGAATGCACCATTCAATCAATTTGCCATCTGCTTATTTTACATTATTCATTCCCCAGACTCATATGTTCAATGGTCATTTTGTTAACATTTTTTCTTCATAAATATAGAAACTAGCAGTCTGTTTTAATGTTTCTAGCTAGCTTTTTCTCACACGCTAAATTTTCAATCATCATTAATATTTTCACAATTATTTCCTGTATTTTATATGCTGTTGAATATTCTAACCTGCCACTGACATTTATATAATTATATGCTGTATCTTTTAGTTTGATACAACCTTTTTTTTTGCGAACTACAGATGAGGGTCCTCTTTGATTTTTTTTCTTGTTCGAGTGTGCCTATTCTGTGTGTTCAGAAATATCCTCTTAAATACCACTTCCACTACATCAGTTGAGGCAGCACGGTGGCTCAGTGGTTATCAATGCTGCCTCACAGCACCAGGGACCTGGGTTCAATTCCAGCCTCGGGTGACTGTCTGTGTGAAGTTTGCACATTCTCCCTGTGTCTGCGCGGGTTTGCTCTGGTTTCCTCCCACAATCCAAAGATGTGTCGGTCAGGTGAATTGGCCATGCTAAATTGCCCAGTGGAGGTTAGGTGCATTGGTCAGGGGTAAATGTAGGGGAATGGGTCTGGGTGGGTTACTCTTCAGAGGGTTAGTGTAGGGCACTATAGGGATTCTATGACATAAAAAGCTCACTTTACTGGCTCTTTTTTTCATGTCCTCACAATTGTCTGCTCACTGCTGTTTGAAGTACCTTCAAAATAATATCATTAATCAATCCACCTCATTGCACTGGGATTTATTCCAGTCTGCCCACTGGGTGGCATTACAAAGTGCTTTTCTTAGAAACTATTCTAAGAATATTCTGTGAACTCCTCATTTAAGTAGATTAACTTCCCCTCCACCCCCACTGCCCCACTCCATGACTCTCTCTGTACTTTGTTCGCAAGCTCCTATTATTTCTTCCTGTCTATTCTATTCCACTATGTGGTTACAGCCTCACTCCCACAAATAGCTTCTTACCTTTATCATTTTTCATTTCACCCAAACTAATTCTACACCTTGATTTCCTGAGCTAAGATTCTCCTTCTCTACTGTTATAAAACTAGAATTAATGAACACACCCAATCTTTTCCTGCTTTCTGTCCTTCCTAAATGTCATATTTGGTTTGGTTTATTATTGTCACATGCACCAAAGTACATGTGTGAAATTTTGTTTTGCATGCAGTATAGGCAGATTACAACATACAAAGATCATAGGGTGATTGAACGGTTGTGAGAAATGTGAGAATAAGATCTTCTGCAAAGAGCTCGCAAAGAGTCAGCCTGTGTCGGCATCAACTTGAAATCAATGATGTCATACTCAGGTCCCAACCTGTATCCTCTCTCAGGCATGTCTCTGTAATGTCTACCAAATTGCACTTATTTCGATTTGTGCTCTCAGTTTTGTTTTGAATGCTCTGTGGATTCAGATACAGAACCTTTCATTTTGTCCTTTTATTATTTTTGAACCCATTATCCTTACCTGTTGATTAACTTGTCATGTTCTGCTTGTCATTCTCCCATATTAATACCATCCTCTCTTGCCTTCACTCTACTCTTTGATTTATTACATCATTATAAATTTGTTCCCTGGCCACACTATTTAGTTTAAAACCCTCTCTACTTCCCTTTACAGTGGCTCATTAGAACACTTGGTTCAGGTGCTTCTCATTTTCCCCAATATGGTGCCAATGCTCTATGAACCGGGAAACAATCCTCCCACACCAATCTTTCAGCCACACATTAATTCCTCTAATATTATTTGCCTAATGCCAATTTGCTCAGGGCTCTGGTAACAATGCAGAGATCATTGAATTTGAGATTCTGTTTCTTAATTTGGCACCTCACTCCTCATACTGATGATACAAACCTCTTTCCATTTCTTGCCTTTGTGATTGGTGCCTCTAAGGACTACAGTCAATTTTGGAATACTGCAAACATCTCTCTTCTACAGGCAAGATGTTACTAAACTTGAAAGGTTTCAGAAAAGATTTACAAGGATGTTGCCAGGGTTGGAGGGTTTGACCTAAAGGGAGAGACTGAATAAGTTACCTTGGTGGACAGGTTTGCTAGTGCTGCAAGGGCGGGTTTAAACTAAATCCACAAGGGGATGGAAATCTCAACAGCAGGGAGGCAATTGCAAGGCTTGAAGGAGATACCGTAATCAAAAATAGTAGGCTGAAGAGACAGGTCAGGCTGGAACATGACAGGGAGTAAGGAATGCCTACTGGATTAAATTGCATTTATTTCAATACGAGAGTGCTGACAGGTAAGGCTGATGAACTCAGGGCATGGATAGGTATGTGGAACTGGGATATTCTAGCTATTGCAGAGACATGACTAGGGGAGTGACAGGACTGGCAGCTGAATGGGCAAGGGTACAGGTACTTCAGGTGGGACAGAAATGGTGGAAAGAGGGGAGAGGGATATGCATTTCTGATTAAGGTAAGTATCAAGCAGTCATCAGAGATAAAATAACTGAAGGATCATCCAGTGAGGTTTTATGGGTAGAGCTATGAAATAAGAGGGGAATTATTAGGGTTCTACTGGAGGCCCCTAAATAGTCAATAGGAATTAGAGTAATAAATATGCAGGGAGATTGGGGAGACTTGCAGGAGTAATAGGGTTGTCATTGTAGGGGATTTTAATTTTTCTAACCTAACCTGGAACTGTCAGAGTGTTAAGGGCTTAGATAGGGTGGAATTTGTTAACTGCGTTCAGGAAAGTTTCCTCAAGCAGTATATAGAAGGTCTTACTTGGGAAGGGGCAAACCTTGACTCCTGAAGAAGGGCTTATGCCTGAAACGTCGATTCTCCTGTTCCTCGGACGCTGCCTGGCCTGCTGTGTTTTTCCAGCACCACATTTTTCAAACCTTGATCTACTCTTGGGAAATAGAGCAGGACAGGTGACTGAGGTGATAGTGAGGGAGCACTTTGGGACCAGTGACCATAGTTCTATTAATTTTAAAACAGTTATGGAGTGGGACAAAATTGGTCCACAGGTTCAAGTTCTAAATTGGGACAAGGTGAATTTTGATGGAATTAGACAGGAGTTTTCAGAGGTTGATTGGAGTAGTTTGTTTGCAGGCAAAGGGACCCCTGGCAAGTGGGAGGCTTTTAAAAATGAGATAGCTAGAGTTCAAGGTCTGTGTGTTCCTGCGAGGGTCAAGGGTAAGGTTGGCAGGAACAAGGAACCGTGGATGACAAGAGATATTGAAGCATTGACCAGAAAAAAAAGACATGCTAGATACAGGCAGCTGGAAATAAGGGAATCCCTAGAGGTACATGGGGAATGCAAGAGTTTACTGAAGAAGGAAATCAGGAGGGCGAAAAGGGGGCACAAGATAGCCTTGGCTGAGACGATGAGGGTGAATCCAAAGAGGTTCCTTAAGTATATTAAAAGAAGAAGAATAACTAGAGAGAATAGGTTCCCTCAAGGAGCAAAGTGGACATGGATGTGTAGAACTGTAGGAGATGAGCGAGGTCCTCAATGAATATTTCTCCTCTGTGTTTACCGTGGAAAAAGACATGAGGACTTGGGAACTTGGAGAAGTTAGTGGTGATGTCTTGGGGACAGTCCATATCACAGTAGAGGAGGTATTGGATGTATTAGAATGTAAGAAAGTGGATAAATCTCCTGGTCCTGACCAGATATATCCAAGAACACTGCAAGAGACTCGGGAAGAAACTATAGGACCGTGACTGACATTTTTGCATCAACTGGGAGAAAGCGAGGACTGCAGGTGCTGGAGATGAGAGTCAAAAAGTGTGGTGCTGGAAAAGCACACAGTCAGTCAGGCAGCATCTGAGGAGCAGGAGAGTCAACGTTTCGAGCATAAGCTCATCATCAGGAATTCCACATTCCTGATGAAGAGCTTATGCCCGAAACGTCGATTATTCTGCTCCTCTGGTGCTGCCTGACCGACTGTGCTTTGCCAGCATCACACCTTTTGAGGCAGAAACATTAAAAAAAGCAAAAGGAGCAGTACCTTCCCTCTTTGCCTAACTCCAGTTTTCACCCACCTCACACCGCTCTGTTGTCAGAGCAAAGTTTATTCAAAATTCATTCATGGGATGTGCACATCACTGGCTTGAGCCAGCATTTATTGTCCATCCCTAATTGCCCAGAGGGCAGTTAAGAATCAACCACATTGCTGTTGGTCAGGAGTCACATGTAGACTAGACCAGGTAAGGATGGCAATTTCCATCCCTAAAGGATATTAGATGGGGTTTTCCACCAATGGAAAAATTGATTCATGGTCATCATTAGACTTGTAATTCAAGATTTTTATTGAATTCAAATTCCACCATCCTGTTGTGGCAGGATTCAAACCCAGGTCCTCAGAATATTAGCTGAATTTCTGGATTAATAGTCCAGTGATAGTACCACCAGACCATTACCTTCCCAGTGAGATGTCAGTATTTAAATGCTTCAAATCAACTTGGCCACAGGTAGAGAAAAAAAGAGCAGTTTTACCTAGTTTCCTTAGCTCATTAACTTAAAGTTCTCTGCAGCCTGAAATTTAGCATGCAAGCAGTCTATTTCAGTTCAATCTTAATTATGAAAGACAAACAAAATTAAACTTTTTGACTGAGATGACAATTCTGAAACTTTATTGCTGGAACAGCACAGCAGGTCAGGCAGCATCTAGGGAACAGAAGATTCGACGTTTCGGGCACATGCCCTTCTTCAGGAATGAGCAGAGAGTGTTCAGCAGGAGAAGATAAAAGGTAGGGAGGAGGGACTTGGAGGAGGGGCGTTGGAAATGTGATAGGTGGAAAGAGGTCAAGGTGAGGGTGATAGGTCGGAGCAGGGTGGAGGCGGAGAGGTCAAGAAAAAGACTGCAGGTCAGGAAGGCGGTGCCGGGCTGGAGGGATTCGGCGGAGACAAGGTGGGGGGAGGGGGGATGAAGAAACTGGTGAAGTCCAAGTTCATCCCCTGTGGTTGGAGGACAATTCCCCTCACTCACCCAACTGCCTGTACTATGGTTAAAGTTGTATGCAGTGATATGTTATAGAATCCCTACAATGTGGGAGCAGGTCATTTGGCCCGTCAAGTCCACACTGACTCTCCAACCAGCCCTACCCCACATATTTCCTATGGCTAACTCACCTAACTTGGACACGATAGGCAATTTGCTACGGTCAATCCACATGAACTGCACGTCTTTGGACTGCAGAAGAAAACCCGCACAGACTTGAGGAGAATGCGCAAACCTCTACACAGTCACCTGAGGGTAGAATTGAACCCAGGCCTCTAGCACTGTGAGGCAGCAATGCTAATCACTGACCCCACTCATAATGAGATACCTATTTTTACATACTCTTGAGTTCATTTATACTCAGTCCAGAAAAAACAAGGTGAGCAAATTTTCTTAATTAACAAACCAGTTACTCTCTGCTGGAGAGAATGATTGTTCCTGCTCAACCTGAGATAAAATTTATGATTTAAATGGTAAATTTACAAGCAAGATTAGATTCTTAGAAAGACACCAAGATGCCCATCACTCACCCAACTCCGAACACTGATCAAACCTCATACACAGAAATATAACATAACAGTGGACATAGAACAGTACAGCACTGGAACGGACCCTTCAGCCCACAATGTTATGTTAAACATGATGCCAAATTAAACTAATCCCTTCTGCCTGCCCTTGGTCCATATCCCTCCTTCTTTGCTTATCTTAAGAAAAACCTCCATCAGATCTGCCTCCACCACCAACCTGGCAGTGCGTTCCTCATTCCTACCACTCTCTCTGTGTAAAATCTCTCCCCTTCACATCTATTTTGAACTTTCCCTCTCACCTTAAATACAGCCCTCCTCCAACCCCCCCCCCCCCCCAACCCCCCCACTGCCGACCCAGAGTATTAGACATTTCAACTCTGGGAAAAAGATTGTGACATATCTATGCATCTCATAATTTTACAGACTTCTATCAAGTCGCCCCTCAGCCTACTCCTCTTCAGAGAAGTCAACATGATACTCCAAGTGTGACCTAACCAAATGCCTAATCTTACCTTTGGATCAATAATCTTCCTCCTGAAATCAATTCTTCTCCTGATGAATTAATAGTACCACTATATGGGTGGCACGGTGGCACACTGGTTAGCACTGCTCCCTCACAGCGCTAGAGACCCGGGTTCAATTCCTGCCTCGGGCAACTGTCTGTGTGGAGTTTGCACATTCTCTCCGTGTCTGCGTGGGTTTCCTCCGGTTTCCTCCCACAGTCCAAAAGATGTGCAGGTTAGGTGAATTGGCCATGCTAAATTGCCCGTAGTGTTTGGTGTAGGGGAATGGGTCTGGGTGGGTTGCTCTTCGGAGGGTCGGTGTGGACTTGTTGGGCCGAAGGGCCTGTTTCCACACTGTAAGGAATCTAACCTAATTATCCTACCTCTTGATCAATTTTGAAGCTGGTCAGGAGTCATTGTAGATCAACATTCAGTCAATAGGATTTGGTGAGAGATAGGATTGAAACCAACAGATTGGAGCTTTGTTACAATTCTGGATGATCCCACCAAATTTATTTTAGCATCTAATAAAAGACCAGTCACATTTTTGTTCAAAATAAAAGAAGTTTGAAATCCCAGGTACTTATTAAGAGGGTAAAGCCTCAGGATTTCACAAGTTTTCCCAAAATAAAATAAACTTAACCAGAATCAACGAGAGTTAAATCAGATCTGGGTTTCCTCCGGGTGCTCTGGTTTCCTCCCACAATCCAAAAATGTGCAGGTTAGGTGAATTGGCCACGCTAAATTGCCATAGTGTTAGGTGAAGGGGTAAATGTAGGGGAATGGGTGTGGGTGGGTTGCGCTTCAGTGGGTAGGTGTGGACTTGTTGGGCTGAAGGGCCTGTTTCCACACTAAGTAATCTAATCAAATCTAATCTCAGATTTGTCTGCAACTCCTCAGATGAAAATAACCACTTGAGTCACAAAACGTCTTTCAAACCTCTTTCTCCCTCATAAGAATCATAGAGCCCTTAGTGTGGAAGCCAGCCATTCGGCCCATCAAGTCCACACTGACCCTTCGAAAAGCATCCCACCTAGACCAACCCCTGACCCCAACCCTGTAACCTTGCATGTCCCTGGCTAATCCATCTAAACTGCACATCTTTGAACAGTGGGAGGAAACCACAGCACCCAGAATAAACCCACACATACACGAGGAGAATGTGCAGACCTGTGGCTGGAATTGAACCTGGGTACCTGGTGCTGTGAGGCAGCAGTGCGAACCACTGCTATTCACATAATAAATCTCAGCCTTTCTTATCTAGGGCGAGGCTGAGTTCTAGCTGATAGCTCTGCTGGAGTAGAGCTGCTCCATGGGTCTGAATCCCACCCAAAAGGTACACTATCCCAGATCTCCCTAAGGTCTGCAATCATAACCAATCTTCATGGTCCTCTTTCCTAGCTGAGCTGACCTACTGCCAAGACTTGTCACCCAGCTGTGATGAGTTTATACTGCAGTGTCGAAACATGGTCCCCAGCTCCGCAGCTATGCTGCAGACAACCACCTCCCAAATATTCAATCTCTTCTCTGCGTCAACATTCTTCTGTGCTTCACAAGACTGCATTCCAGCATTCCAATCATTAGCACAATTTCAGCTCTCCTGGAGTTTCACTGAGTCCCCAATCCCTCAGCGCTGACTGTATTCCAACTGAATGGAGCTGGCTAGCAGCACTGCTCAGCACCATGGAGAAGGCAACCGTCTTCAGCTGTGCCTTTCCGCCTTTCCAAAACTGGCTGTGAATTTACTGTCCCTTGAATTTATCTGATTGACCTATTCAACACTCTATCATGGTTCTGGTCCAGCTCCTAGGTAATATCAAACACAGCAACAATCGTGTATCTTGAATGTTACAATCTCTCCAGGCTGTGAGCTTCCATGGACACAGCTTATAGAAGTTTCATAGAATCCCTACAGTGTGGAAGCAAGCCATTCAGCCCACCTAGCCTGAACAGGATGGTCAAGTTAGCATGGCCAATCGACCTAACATGCACATCTTTGGACTGCAGGAGGAAACTGGGGCACATGAAGGAAAACCACACAGACACGGGGAGAATGTCTGTGTGGAGTTTGCACAGTCACCCGAGGCTGGACTCGAACCCAGGTTTCTGGAGCTGTGAGGCAGCAGTGCTAACTATTGACAAACCATGCCTCCCTAAAGAAGGTAACGAGTAGGAGACTGAACAGAGCAATGTTGGAGTATGAGTCTTGAGTTTCTGATTCATGTGGGGCATTTGAACAGTAGATTGTTTGGTTGGATTGATGGTGTAATTTATGACAGAGAGTCCATGAGCAAACATGGTACAAAGCTATGGAGATGGTCCAGGGCTGAGAAGGTGGATGTGGATTGAAGGTATACCTGTTGCTGGAGTGGAAGTAGAAATCATGGGCAGGACAAAAAGCAATGGTTTCAGCCTTCCTGAAACTGACCTGAGGTTAATGACTTGAAGACCAGATTCAGACAGAGACCAAACTACATGGAGGGAGATGGCCTAGAAACCTAACATTTCCAAATTTGTCACCATCATTCCAACTTTGATAATTTCACTATTATTTTGTCACTGGTCAATAGACAATAGACAATAGGTGCAGGAGTAGGTCATTCTGCCCTTCGAGCCTGCACTACCATTCAATATGATCATGGCTGATCATCCTTAATCACTATCCTATTCCTGCCTTATCTCCATATCCCTTGATTCCACAATCCTTGAGAGCTCTATCCAACTCTTTCTTAAATGAATCCAGAGACTGAGCCTCCACTGCCCTCTGGGGCAGAGCATTCCACACACCCACCACTCTCTGGGTGAAGAGGTTTCTCCTCATCTCTGTCCTAAATGGTTTACCCTGTACTTTTAAGCTGTGCCCTCTGGTTCGGCACTCACCCATCAGCAGAAACATGTTTCCTGCCTCCAGAGTGTTCAATCCCAAGGGTATACAAGCCCAGTCACTCCAGTCTTTCAGCGTAAGGTAATCCCGCCATTCCAGGAATTGACCTCGTGAACCTACGCTGCACTCCCTCAATAGCCAGAATGTCTTTCCTCAAATTTGGAGACCAGAACTGCACACAGTACTCCAGGTGTGGTCTCACCAGGTCCCTGTACAGCTGCAGAAGAACCTCTTTGCTTCTATACTCAATCCCTCTTGTTATGAAGGCCAGCATGCTATTAGCCTTCTTCACTACCTGCTGTACCTGCATGCTTACCTTCATTGACTGGTGTACAAGAACACTCAGATCTCTCTGTGCTGCCCCTTTACCTAAATTGATTCCATTTAGGTAGTAATCTGCCTTCCTGTTCTTGCCACCAAAGTGGATAACCATACATTTATCCACATTAAACTGCAAAACAAATTAAATCACAGAACCCATATAGTGTGGGAACAGGCCCAACAAGTCTACTGCCCTAAGTAACGCACCTAACCTAGACATCCCTGAACATATGGGCAACTTCGCATGTCCAACTCACCAAATCGGCACATCTTTGGACAGTGGGAGAAAGCCCACCCAGAGATGGGGAGAATGTGCAAATTCCACACAGCCGAGGCTGGAATCGAACCTGGGTACCTTGGGCTGTGAGGCTGCAGGACTAACCACTGAGCCACGGTGCCTCTGAATGTGGCTCACACAGGTCATTTTCATCTGAGGGGAGTAAAGGGATTTAAAGGGAATACATTGCAACATCTGTGAGGAGTTGGTTACAAAATATTCATACTGCCCCTGAAATCTTTGCTGTATTTTCCAAGGAATGTTTTCAGATATTGTTACATACCACTTGGTGCAGATACGACTTGACCTGGGCTTCCTGGTCCAGATGTATGGACACTACCACAATCTCCTTTGATCCGTCTTCTGTTTGATTTTCTTGTAGGGTGCTCAGCTTGATCAAACTTTGTTTCACCATGACCTTCCGAGGGGTAGTAACTGTATTGCGGCTCCGCCCACACATGCTGAGAGGGAATACACTGAGGATCCCACTCCTGAAATTGACTCCACAGGCTGCTGCGGGAAGATGGGAAGCTTTCCCTGGATGAATTGGTCTACTTTCCCAGACACAAATAATCCTCAACTATCAGTCGCCTACCCCGCTGCTGTATTGTCGAAAGTGTGAGCGAATAGAGATGGAGCCAAGGGCAGTTATTGTGTTCCACTCCTCTCACTTTGGCCACTCACCCATCAAGGTCCTGCTGTCCCGCTCCCGCCGTTACCTCGTCAGTGGTTTTTAACCCCATCATTGAGGCACTGAAGATCCAAACAATCCCATTGGAAGTCAATTGTCTTGGCTCCGCCTCTAGAAGGAGCCTGGGTACCTGAGTCTGAAAGTTGATATAAAAGCTGCAACAGTAGGCCTCTGGAACTTCAGGTTTGATTAGGTGTGGATTATTTTGTATTTTGGGAGTGGGTGGTGTTTGCTGGTGCATCTTAAGGGGTAGGTTTTTCTGTAAGTATATTTGTCTCTGTTTTAGTGGTTTGTAGGAGGCTATTTAATTAGCTTTGATGTAATGTCCTTCTTTAATTCCACACTTTTGGGTGTGGTGATCTCTCTCTCTCTCTCTCTCTCTCTCTGAATAAATTGCAACATCTGTGAGGTGTTGGTTACAAAATATTCATACTGCCCCTGAAAGTTTTGCTGTATTTTCTAAGCAATGTTTTCAGGTCTTGTTACAAACCACTTGGTGCAGATATGACTTGACCTGGGCTTCCTGGTCCAGATGTATGGACACTAACACAATCAAGAGACTTTGTTTGAAGTCCTACTTCTACTTCTGTTTTGTTTTAAAGTTCTTTAATGTGTAATTCTACTAGACAATGCTAGTTCTGAACTATTGAGGAACTGGGTCCCTTATCCACTGGCTACTTTGAAATTTCATGAATTCTTTTATTAGAAGTGAAGTTCAATAGGCCTGATAATCTGGAGTTGATTTTCATTCTGTATCATTGACTCTATTGAATGCTGCTAATATTTTGGAAAGTGCTCCACTTTTTGTTTAAATTTGTGAACTATGTTGGATTCTAAATGTGCTAAAAATATTTCATTCTACCCCAGTGCTGCTGCTCTTGGGTTCTGTCTTTGGAGTCTGGCATGCATTCCAACAAACAATTACCTGACCAGAAATGTGAACTAAATATTGGGACAGCTGAAGACTTCTGCAACTGGTTCAACTCCCTAATTGCTGACTGTGTCCCTTCCCTTCCAATGAAAATGGAGTGCAAATGTCCCTTGTCTCTTTACTTTTGACCTCCTATGACCCCATTATATCTGCTCAAATTCTTTCTATTTTGTCTTTTTTTGCCTTCAGCTGCCTATGCCTGTCTCTACTCACTTTAAAATGCTCCTTGATGGTGCTTTAACCAACCCTTGTCTGACTACTTTTTTCCCTCGTGGTTGTGCTAAATTCTACTGGTGTTCCTTTATGACGTGCTTTGAATCTCTGTGCTAAATAGTAGTCTATTAACCTACTGAGTCTTGAACTGGATTGTATTGCAGTGGATATTCGAACTGCATATGGTTTGACATGCTCTGTCATATACAGAAGTTTGGACCTAAAATCAGTCTTTTTGACCCTATACAGAAGCTGACTTGATTTTAGTAAATCTCACAACTAATGCTGTAAAAAAAGGAATGGGCTGATAGCACTTTCTCCTTTTTTCTAATAAGAAAACTTCACTAAGGATTGAAGTAGTCTTGGTTTAAACCACCACTGAAATACTGTTACAACATGTAAAAGGCATCTGGCTGGGTACATAATAATAGGAAGGGTTGAAAGGGATATGGGCCAAGTGGGACTAGATTAATTTAAGATATTTGGTTAGCTTGGACTGAAGGGTCTGTTTGTGTTGTACAGCTGACTCTGTACTAAGCTCACTTCAGAATGTAATGACCATTTAAGAAGCAGTAGTGTAATTGAATTTAGAATTGTGCCTTGGCTAATTGAACTTAATTGAACAGGTTGCATTGTCTAGGCTTGCAGTCCCTTTGGATGCAAGTCTAATGGATGACCTGATTAGTGTAGGATTAGATTTTAATTTGGTAGTTGGAGTAAATCTATCTTGAGGCCTAGCACAACTTTTGGAAAGTCAGAGCTTGATGATTAGTTTCAGTACAGCTCCAACACGAGCCATGTGGGAAACTGCCCAGATATGTCCTGTGCATACAAAGCAGGACAAATCCAACCCAGCCAATTACCACCCCATCAGTTTAATCTTCCATCAGTAAAGTGATGGAAGATGTCATCAACAGTGCTATCAAGCAGCACCTGCTCAGTAACCTAATCAGTGATGCCCAGTTTGGGTTCGACCACAGCAACTCTGCTCCTGACCCTTATTACAGCCTTGGTTTAAATGTTGGGACAGGGGTAGCACCAAGGAGCCATAGTGAAACTGAAGTCCTTCAGAATTGGAAGGGAGACCCTTTTTGAACATTAGAAGTCCTGCCTAGCTCATATGCTTAGGCAATTGTTTCAGACAAGCTCTCTTGCATGCTAACATCTCTGCAGGAGTTGCTCACGGTTTCAACCTGTTCAGATATCACCCATGTCTGAATGACTTCTTAGTCCAGAAGTGAGGACACCACTGCTGTGCTGTAGGAGCCTTGAAATGGAATTCAGATTTAAATCTTAGCATGGCAGATGAAATATAATGTACCCAGGAAATCTGCCTAGAATACAGGAGTGAGTCTAATAACATTACTGTGCCATTTAGATCCCTTCCTTTTGGTTGTATCTCTCTCCAGAGAGCTCCGTTTGAAAATCCTTTCTTCCCATCCCCACCCAAAAAGAACTAGGTGAGTATTGGTAACGTACAATGGATTTAAGTTAATAGTAATCTGTTCAGAAATAGTGATTGGACCAGGAGTGACATATTCAGAGTAAGGGACACTACCACTGCCACAAGAGCTCAGTGCCTCTGGGTAGTGTCCAAAATTCAACCATCTTCACTGCTTTTTCAACAGTCTTCCCTTCAGTCTGAGTTGGGATGGTTGTACACTTGATGTCTTTGACACTGAAGGAATATGTATAAATACAGCAGGACATGGGTGATATCCAATTTTGGACTGAGTAGAAATGAACACTTAAAGTTGGTAATCACTACTACCAGCAAGAGAATCCAACTATTGTCCCTCTATTTGCTTACATCAGAGTCCCCTCCCCCCAAAATTACAACATTGACCAGAAACTGAACTGGGCTCGCTATCTAAACCAGAGCAGGTCAGAATAGAGATCAAATAGTAAATGACTCTCCATCTGATTTGTTCTTCCAAAGCCTGTCCCTGATCTGCATTGCACACATCAGGAGTGTGATGGAATACTTGCCTGGATGGTGTAGCTCCAAGAAGCTTGACACCATCCAGGACAAAGCAGCTCTCTTGATTGGCATCACATCCTCAAACGTTCACCTCTGCAGTTAGGATAACTGAAGTTTAAAACCAAAATACACTAGAAATGCCTTGCTTATAGAGATGGGGTTTTGGATTAGTGGTGCAGGAAGAGCACAGCAGTTCAGGCAGCATCAGAGAAGCAGCAAAATCGACATTTTGGGCAAAAGCCCCCTTCATCAGGAATACCTTTCAACTCCCCCTCCCACTCTGTTGAGGACATGGAGGTCCTGGGCCTCCTTCACTGCTGCTCCCTCACCACCAGACGCCTGGAGGAAGAACGCCTCCTCTTCCACGTCAGAACACTTCAACCCCAGGGCATCAATGTGGACTTCAACAGTTTCCTCATTTTCCCCTTCCCCTGCCTCACCCTAGTTCCAAACTTCCAGCTCAGCCCTGTCCCCATGACTTGTCCTACCTGCCTATCTTCTTTTCCACCTATCACCTTATCCTGTCCCCACTCTCACCTATTGTACTCCATGCTACTTTCTCCCCACCCCCACCCTCCTCTAGCTTATCTCTCCACGCTTCAGGCTCTCTGCCTTTTTATTCCTGATGAAGGGCTTTTGCCCGAAACGTCGATTTTTGCTGCTCCTGATGCTGCCTGAACTGCTGTGCTCTTCCAGCACCACTAATCCAAAATCTGGTTTCCAGCATCTGCAGTCATTGTTTTTACCTAATAGAGATGGGGGTCTGGTTGGGTAGATGAGGTGATGTCTCTACTTGTGAGCCATAATGCCCAAGTTCATGTCTTACCTGTCTCTCTCAAGGAAGGTTAACCATTTTTGCTAATCCAATAAGGTGGTGTGGTACTGGCTTACAATTGGCCCAGGACTTGGTTGAGTTTTCATCTCTTGGTGTCTACAATAGCAGTAATAGAATGGGTCTTAGGTATGTTAAAGCAGTATGACAAAATGTGGACAATTGATTAGTTTTAGTGAGCCATTAGCCAACTAACATGAGGTTATCCAATCAGAGATTGAGGACTCCAGTTGTTAGAGATCTGTCAAAGTATGGCACAATAGGTCAGGCAGCATCAGAGGGGCAGGGGAGTTGACACTTTTTCAGCATAAGTTCTTTATCTAGTGGCCAGCTCTCTAAGGCCTGTCATTATTGCCTCAGCAGAACCAAAAAGATGCCTGATATAAGGTAAGAATAGTGACCGTGCTTGATCTGTTGGATGTAGATTGCACTAGATACTGAGGCCTTCATGGGGATGTTTCTATCTGGGTCAGAAAGCCCACTTTCGAATCCCATGAGCTCCAGAAGTGTCATGGCCTCTCTGAAGTTCAGATAAAAATCTGCAGGTGGATATGGTTACTTGGATTTGGGGATCAAATTGTCACAAGTCAGCAAAGCATTCTTCAACAAAATGTCCCTGCCCCACCTAGTTTTTAGGCTGATTCATCTACATTTCTCCCTTACTCATAAGGGACTACTTGCTGACTGAGCTTGTAGGTTGAGTTGAAGTCGTCTCTATTTTGTGAACATCTGGCAATGGGGTTGAGTACAAGATCATGTTTCTACTACCATGGTCAACCGTGTCAACTCCAATATGAAAAGCACAGCCATCACTCTTGTCCTCCATTATCATGCCCAAAATCGTGATTAATGACTTGGAGCTTTACTGGACCAGCTGGAGCCTTGATACACCGATGATATTGGGTGTTCCAGATTAAAGACAGCTTGAAACTGCATTCAAGCTTGTAAAGCACCATTGTGATCAGTCTCCAGACAATCACAATTGGCTACAATTTGAAATGAAACACTCCACATGATTACCCTCCTGGGTGAGAAGATTGTTTTCCCCATCTTTACTCACTTCCCACCTCTCCGGTTCATTTTTCTAACACAAATTAGGAAAGAACCCTTCTCTTATGGAGAGTGTCCCAGTCAAAATGTACTTGAGTCAAACTGAACCAGGCTTTGAGTTGGAGAGGGTGTGGTTTTCATTTGTAAATGAGATAAAAATAACTCCTACACAAAATGCATAGATCTACAGCGTAGAAGCAGCCTTTAGTCCAACTCATCTGTGCTGACCAGATATCCTAACTTAATTTGGTCCATATCCCTCTTAAACTTTCCTGTTCATACCCATCCAGATGTCTTTTAAATCTAATCGTACCAGTTTCCACCACTGCTTCTTGCAGCCCATTCCTTACATGCACCACCCCCATTGAAAAGTTACCCCTTAGCTCCCTTTTACATCTTTCCCCTCTCACCCTAAACCAATACCCACTAGTTCTGGACTCTTTGCTCCCCCCCCAACTCAGGGAAAAGGCCTTGTCTATTTACCTTAACCATACCTTTCCTGACTTGATAAACCTTAAGGTCACCTCTCAGCCTCTGACTTTCCAGGAAAAACACCCCCGCCCTATAGTTCAAACCCTCCAATCCTGACAACATCCCTGTAAATCTCTTCTGAACCTTTTCAAGTTTCACAACATCCTTCTGATTAGAGGAAGACCAGAATTGTGCACATTGGTTAAACCATTTTTGGAGCAATGTCCTGTACAGCTGCAACATGATCTTGCAATTCCTTTACTGTGCTCTAACCAATAAAGGAAAGCATACCAAATGTCACCTTTTATTCTATCTACCTGCAACTCTGCTTTGAAGGAACTGGAACCTGCACTCCAAGGTCTTTGTTCAATAACACTCCCCAGGACCTTATCATTAAGTGTATAAGTACTGCTCTGATTTGCCTTTCCAAAATGTAGCACCTCACATTTTTCTGAATTAAACTCCATCTACAACTTCCCAGCCCATTGGCCCTGCTGATCAAGATCCTATTGTACTTCAGGTAACATTCTTCACTGTCCACTACACCTCCAATTTTGGTGTCATCTGCAGACTTACTAACTATACCTCCATATGTTCACAATCAAAATAAATGAAACGGTAGAACCAACAGTGTTTTGGCACTCCACTGGTCACAGGCCTGCAGTCTGAAAGGCAACCTTCCACCACCACCCTCTGTCTTTGACCTTCAAGCCAGTTTTGAATCCAAATGGTTGGTTCTCGTTATATTTCATAAGATCTACTCTTGTTAACAAGCCTACCATAGGAACTTTGACTCACTGAACTCTACATAGGTCATGTCTATTGCTCTGTCCTCATCAATCTTCTTTGTTACTACTAAAACTCAATCAAGTTAGTGAGACATGATTTCACATGAACAAGGCAATGTTGACTATTCCTAATCAGTCGTTGCCTTTTGAAATACATGTATATCCTATCCCTCAGGATTCCCTCTGACAACTTGGCCAACAGTGAGTTTTGAAGATTTGTAGCTTAAGTTGAGGTTCTGGATAGAAGTTTGCTTGCAGAACTTGAAGGTTAGATTGGATGGGGTGGTGTTTGTGCAGTGTGTACAGGAAGCTTTTCTAACTCAGTATGTAGATTGCCTGACCAGAGGGGAGGCCATATTGGATTTGGTACTTGGTAATGAACTGGGACAAGTGATGGGCTTGTTAGTGGGTGAACATTTTGGTGATGGTGACCACAATTCTGTGACTTTCACCTTGGTTATGGAGAGAGATAGGTGCGTGCAACAGGGTAGGTTTTACAATTGGGGGAAGGGTAATTACGATGCTGTAAGACAGGATCTGAGGAGCATAAGTTGGGAGCATAGGCTGTCCGGGAAGGATGTCGTGGAAATGTGGAACTTTTTCAAGGAACAGAAAACGTGTCCTTGATATGTATGTACCGGTCAGGCAGGAAAGAGATGGTCGTGTGAGGGAACCTTGGTTGATGAGGGAGGTTGAATGTCTTGTAAAGAGGAAGGGGGCTTACATAAGGTTAAGGAAACCGGTTCATACAGAGCATTGGAGGGATACAGGATAGCCAGAAAGGAGCTGAAGAAAGGGATTAGGAGAGCTAAGAAAGGGCATGAAAAATCTTTGGCGGATAGGATCAAGGATAACCCAAGGCATTTTATGCGTATGTGAGAAACATGACAATGATAAGAATGAGGGTAGGTCTGATCAAGGACAGTAGTGGGAGACTGTGTATTGATTCGGAAGAGATGTGAGGTCTTGAATGAATACTTTTTCTTCAGTATTTACAAACGAGAGGGACTGTATTGTTGAAGAGGAGAGTGTGAAATGGACTGCTAAGCTAGAGGAGATACTTGTTAGGAAGGAAGATGTGTTGGACATTTTGAACAACTTGAGGATA